>NC_079168.1:50785886-50965886 GCF_947568905.1 Ostrea edulis | reverse complement strand
ACAAAATGTGATCAGAATAGCTCACTTGAACCTTCGGTTCAGGTGAGCTAAAAATAAAAGATACAAAATAATTGAACTTTTAATTATACAAATAACAGAATATTGTATTTCCTAACTTTAAATTGAATTATAAAATCATTTCCTTATTGAACTCGTAACATCTTTAGTGCGTCTGTATAACGCCGTGCTCCCACTTCGTACTTCCTAACGACGTGCAGATCACAATTCAAAAGTAGTAATAATATTGCTTTATCAAAATAAAATAATGTGATTTCCACTTTAAATTTGATTATTTTTATTGATTTGTGTGTGTGTTATCTTTTTCTTTCTTTCCGAAATGCACCCGTGACAATAGCTTGGCCTAGGGCCTAGTTGTCAACAATTGAACGTATCATAATTTGTCTAATCCAAAAATAAATAATGATTGCACGGTTTATTTTAGAAAAACAGCGCCATTTACAGATGTATAAAGGAATAACATCACCAAACAGTTTGTAGACAGCGACCCATATAAACATTATTTACTCACAATATCGCCGATTTCATACACGCTTTACTCGTTATATTTGGGTATTTACATCGTTACATGTTTGCACTGGTGACGAAAACATATAAAACTCGGAAAATTTGACAACACCGATTTAAATGTTGCCCATGGTGAATAAATTAGGCCCCTAAAAGTTGAGTTTTTAATAACATCTTCAGTACTTTCGCAATCCGAGGGGCGCATGTGACGTCACTGTACCACGTGACTACCTACCTAATTAACTAGACTTTTTGAAATCGGGGCTTAGATTTAAGTCTGTATTGTGGTTAATTATCGCAAAATTTCGGCGAACGAACAATTAGAATTAATTACTATAAGCATAAAGAAGACGAAATGCATGTAATTTTGTATACTTTGAAAACATGAGATGTGTCCTTTAAATTGCCTATTGCTAGAGAAACAAGAAGTCGACTGTGTCTCAACCATTCAAATGCCATGACGTCCATGTTGAGATCCGGAACTGTGGAACTTAAGAATGAATACTAGTACCTAGCATGTTGACTTTGGTTACAGTCCATTCCGAAGGTGTCAGTTTTATCTCATCCAATCAAAGGCCGATCACTCCAAAGGTAACAACACGTCTACAGGGCTAGTTAAGAGTATCAGGTATGTGACTGGGGATGCAGCCGTTCTGGAGAAGACGTAAATTTTGCCCCAATCAATTAAAAGTCATGGAGGCTATATTGGAATTCGACCCCCACCCCTAAGTATCAACACTTCTGTCGGACCAAAAATGAAATTGTATACGAATGGGAGTATAGATTCAAGAGATACAGTCAGCCAATCAGAATCCATCTTTACCGAAGTTCTGCAGGACCGCTAGATATAGTGAATGGCGATACAGCTAGCCGTTTTGGAGAAGTCAATTTGACACCGCCCAATGTATACAAAAGGTAAAAACACCTTTGCTAGTCCACAAGAGGAACATTTGTACCAAGCATGGTGACTGGGTATACAACCACTCTGGAAAAGACAAATGTAATATTGTTTACAGACACTCACAGACGGACGCCAAGTGATGGCAATAACTCACGTTGTCTTTCGACCCGGTAATCTAAAAAGACGTCTCAGAGCATATCCGTTTTCTAGTCTAAATAAACTCGAGACTTGCAATTACATTTCGTCACCTTCAACATCAGAAATGTATCGGTAATTTCAATTAAACTGGTACATACACATATACATGTAAGTAACTACATCGCGGTTGTTATTGGGACGTCAGAACTCCCAGAGGTTATCCTTCAGTCAGGTCAGACTTCCAACACGCCAGTCAGGTCAGACTTCCAACACGCCATAAATGTCCCCTGCTTTCACAAAGATATTAAATCTTGTTCGTCTGTCATAAAAACTTTAACCTGGCCCATAGCTTTGCAGATATTTCCACATCGATCAGGCTTCATTAAACAAAAAAAATTTCAAAATACATGAGGGCATGAATTGCAATGCGTAAAGCTAGCATACTTCGTGAAGCGCCTTAACGCTTTGAAAAAGATTATGCTGGCGTGAAGCGTTTTTATATTTACATTCAACTTTTCATTTCTTTCGGGATTCCCAGCCGTTAAAATAAACGTATTATATTTATCAAAATCATACGCACATTGTTCACCTTCATGAAGAAATAACCCGTGGGGATCCGGGTTAGAATAGGTCCTCAGTAACCCCTTCCTTGTCGTAAGAGGCGACTAAATGGGGCGGTCCTTCGGATGAGAACGCAAAAAACCGAGGTCTCGTGTCACAGCAGGTGTGACACGATAAAGATCCCTCCCTGCTCAATGGCCATAAGCGCCGAGCATAGGCCTAAATTTTGCAGCCCTTCACCGGCAGTGGTGACGTCTCCATATGAGTGAAATATTCTCGAGAGGGACGTAAAACAATATTCAATCAATCAATCATGAAGAAATGGCTTGGAAATGTAAATATATTAGTATGCCACGTGACTTTTGTTTTCTACCCATATAAAAGTCAATGGATACCCCCCCCCCCCCCCCCTTGGATTTGCTTGGTATATCTCTGAAATGTCGATTTCTGATTTCCATTCTAGATATCCCATGCGCTGACCATTCACTCCCTGGAAGGTCACAATCTCAGAGCAATTTATGTGGAGAGAAAGAGACATGTTTAGGTCCTCTATTCCACAGGTGCTTGATCTTACAATTAAATCACTGTACATAATACGCAATGTTCACTATTTCTATTGTGTGTGTGTGTGTGGGGGGGGGGGGGGGGGGTGTGAAGCGCCTGTGATATTGCTATTAGAGAATACATCTACCGTGTAATTAACAAATTCATACCTCTACTTGGTTTGTATGGTACGTTATGATGGACATTTGGTGATATTTCGAGAAATTCACACGCCCAAACAATAGATAAGAATCTTTCAAAAATCCCCTCAATCCATTCACTATTTGATCAGCAAAAATTTCTTTTAAAACCTGTAATTCACAAATTGAATTTGCATCAAGCTACAAGAAAATGCGACACAGACATACGTTTTAAAGATTTTATTACAAACAATTAATTAAGTAGAAAACACATCACAAATAAAAAAAAATTTAGAATGACAAAATTATAATTCCGTAACCTAAATGGCCAAATCGGATGTGCAATTTTAACTTTTATGAGCCATGAATGTCTATTAAAATATCACTAAAACGATGCATACAAAGGTTCCAAATTATGATGTCAACAATCTATGAATATTAAAACATAAAAAATTGTGTAACCATTTGGTTCAACATTTACATTTTTTTTTTCATTTTCGTACGAGACTAGTAAGAAAACTATTCCCTCATCCATGGATATAGTAAGCAATCACAAAGTATTCAACAGTATGTACAGGTAGCAATTGTTGGATTTATCCGAACGTATTTTTTTTTCACATTCAATGTTTTGCCATGCACTTTAAGATACTCTGATGGCATAATCGTAGATATAGAGATCCCAATAAATCGTATGTAATATGTTTATCCCAAAAATGGGTGTCTTTAGCTCAAATTCAAATATAAAACTTTCTCACGGCATGCAAAATAATTTTGGTTATCATCAAGAAACTCTTGAAACTTTTTGATAATTTGACCTTGGATGTTGTCCCCCCCCCCTTATCTAACAATGTATAGAATCTTGTACGGAAACGTAATATCAGTTTGCTTTAAAATTCCATACAGCGTTTGAAAAATAGTACATGTACCACAGATTAAACAATTTCAAAACCGGTATATACCGAACCCTGTGCATTTCTTAAATATCCCCAACTTGGGGTAAAACCAAGCATGCAATCAATCGATCAATAATATATGCTCATTCTTATCAAATATAAAGGCTAGGACCTTGTATTGTCGAGTTAATAGGGATATTTCTCCCCTGTCGAAATTAGTTTATTGTTTGTGCATATGTCCAGAAGCTGTATGGCGACTTCACGCCCGCTATCCACTCCATCATATACATTCGTTTTAACTCGGCTAGAGAATATGGAAAACAAAAGCGCTCAGAAATCATACAACAGCTACACGAGTATCAAATACACACACATTCCAAAAATACATAAAATTAATAAAAAATATAAATATTTGATAAAATTCACAACTTAAGGTAATCATGAATATAATAGTGATAAAAAATCAAAAAATAAATACATGTTTGAGCGTTGGTCATGAATAAATATATATATATAAAACAATCATTCTAAAAAGGGGTTTTTCCCCCGTAAAAATTGAAACATGATTACGCACCAATCTAGTTAAATTAGAATTTTTCCTTCTGTTCTGCTATTGTTAACAAGAGGCCCACAGGCCTTGTCGGTCACCTACGTATTAGTTAAAGTATCACTAGCTCCAAAGGCAATGAAATCTATAATAATTTTTCCTGTTCTGCATATCTAAGCCAATATTCAGCAGCAGTATACAACAAGATGTGTTCTTAATGTCCGGGCCCCTTAAAGGACCCATACTGATGAAAAACTACACACATGTTACATGTATATTAACACTATATGACTATTTTGGACCCGCCTAAGAGTTAGAACCCAGAGGTTGCAAAATTCACAAATTTGGTACATCTCTTTCTGCTTTTCCTAAATATGCAATTAGTTTTATACGGTAACAACAAGATTGATGAAATCTTTCAAATGATAAAGGCAATACTTACTATGACAATTTTGACCCCACCCCAATACCAAAACCTTTACCCCTGGGATCATGAAAGTAATGATTTTGATAAAGGACTATCCACTCCTTCTAAATATCTAATTAGTTTCAATTTAGTATCAATAGAATTAAAGTAGATGTTATTAAAATGTTTTACCCATAAACACCATATGTCATGTTTGGCTTCACCCTGGAGTCAGAATCTCTACCCTTAGGATTATGAAAATTACAATTGAGTAGAGGCCTTCCTACAGATTGATGTGCAGTTGTGGAGAAAAAGATTTTTGATAATTTGATCAATTTTTGCTGTTCCAAAGATGCTTCATACCAAATTGGACAGGTAGCTATCAAGAAGTTCAATTATTATTAGAAGTATTGTACACATTTAATCACTATGACCATTTTGGCCCCACCTTGGTACCAAAACCCCTATCCCTGGGATTATGAAATATTTACAATTTTGGTAAAGGGCTACATGCTCCTTCTCAAATTCATTTAGTTTTAATTTAGTATCCATAGAATTAAAAATGTTATTTGAATATTTTCCACATACATACTATATGCCAAATTTGTCCTGCCCTGGAGTCAGAAACTTTACCCCGGAGATTATGAATGCTCTACATGACTATGCCTTTAGTTTTCCTTTTAGGTGTGGGATTGTGGAGAAAAACATTTATTTTTTTTCATAATTTTTCAATCTTTGACAGTTATACTCTATTTCTAGGGCCCCAGGGGTGCAGAAGTCCCGAAATTTACAGTTTATATCCCCCTCCCAAAGATGTTTCATACCAAATTTTAAAAAGAATTAGAAAGGTAGTTATCAAGAAGTTCAAATTGTTCAATTTTTAACACACGATGGACGCAGACCAATAGCAATAGGTCACCGGAATGACTCTGGTGACCTAACAATAACAGCATATTGAAGGAATAATTTTAATTACACGTGTAGAATGGTTACGCGCGGGAATAACATATATGACTAGCAATGGTGGATACTGGTTGTTTCACACAGTTAATGATGATTTATGAAAAACAGGCATTCTAACAGTATTGCATAAGCAATGCATGTCCCCTACCGCCGCCCCCATTAATTGACGACTGTACTTAATTTTCGAGGAAATGTAAATTTGATGTTGTTTGACCTTGAACTGTGACCCGATACATTGGTACCAAAAAGTCACCATATTTACTAGTGTTGAATTAATTTAATGTTTTGTTGTTCATACAGTTCAAAATAAAGGACTTCAAAATACTACTTACAATTTGAAATACCCGCAACTGCAGGAATGCGGTAAATTGTGAACTGCCGACGCATCAGACTTCGCTCTCCGACTACACAAAAATACTCGCGAAATTAACAGATTTGATATATATTATTTTCATTGATATGTTCCTATTGTGATTAATGAGCTTGAAATGTCAAATTAATGAAGTTTTTAAAAAAAAATTTTTAATACAAAATCAGCGATCGAGGCTCGTAGAATGCCTCTATTCAGATGTCCTTCTTTACCACATTTCCATCGGAACACAATTCTGATCCCGATGAATAAAAAATGTAAAATATGAAAATTAATTTCTTTAAAAGTTCTCCATCAAACGTTACGAAATCCGAACTTGATCTGTAGTTTGCCACTCTGAAACTACACCGCAAATTTCAAATGAATCCACGTAAGCATAACGGGAAGTCAGGAAAACCAATATGGGACAGACTGACAGACGGACTGACAGACAGACAAGAAAGCTATAGTCCCCTTCGGTTTTACTAACCGGTAGGGGACTAACACGTGATACAATAAAATTTATATCTAATAGTATGCTAATATAATGATAACAATTTTAATTATTCAAAATCTGGTTTGGACAAACGAAGTGCATGTGCTATGTGCATTTCCAGTTTACTGGGTGGCAGTACTACCACCTATTAAATTCAAAGGTTACAACATGACGTGCGTATCATACTGTTGTTGAGGGTAGAGAAAACGACTTTCTGTAGTTAGGTCCCAAGCTGGTTATCTCCCCTGTGACGTCATAAACGTATGTACAACGTATATATAACGTAACACTGTCAGAAATGAAAATATAAATGGCTATCACGAGTCAGTCGATTTTTGAAAAGAGAAACAATGGACACAATATCTATTGTTACTCTAAACCGTTCAGCTAATTAATTTTAAGCAAATGTCATGAAGAAATCATATTCACGTGGCTGTAAAAAAAAAAAAAAAACCACTTGCTTAATTATAACCAAAATCAAATAATCAAAACGGTAATGACGCGGAGGCCAAAGTTTTCCAAGTGTTTTGATGCATACACCGCCACAAGATGAATGCAATATACCAAAAGGTGATGACTAAGAAAACTAATATGCCTAGGTGTACGAACTCGCAAAATACGTGCAATATATATATATATATATATATATATATATATATATATATATATTCATATATATATATATATATATATATATATATATCTTCCAAAGTGTTTTCGCTCTACGGCTCTTTTTTGTTTTCCAAATTCCACTGAAGAGCCATAGAATGAAAGCGCTTGATAATAAATGTGAAATCTTCGACTGATTAAATATATGTTTTGCCTATACCAAGGACTTATTTCATTATCATTTACATTTATATATGGCAAGTTTTGTTAGTTAATACTTGGTATGAGATTGAAATTGACACATAAATATCGTTAAAGTACACACACACACACACAAACAAAACAAAAAACTATAGATAATAATAAAAACGGTGAGGTATCACAGTTCGACATGCTGGTAGCAAAAATCAACAATGAAAACGAACAAAACAAACTATCTGGAAACGAGAACATCCATAAATGGTAATGACGTCCAGTCCATCTTCGATCACGTGATCAGTTACGTCGTCTGTTGGTCTATAACAAGCATCAGTTGTGACGTGGGGATCGTTTGTTTTCGATGAGATCCCAGATACGAATGGTGCCATCATCACTACACGTCACAATACGTTCGTTCGAGACCTAAAAAAAGGCAACTCCAAGTCTATCATTTTAGCACAGTCTTTTTTTTTTCTGACAGAGTCGTTAATATGCAGATTAATTAGCCGTTAATGCAGAGTACACATTTGCATTCAGCGTAAGCACGTGTAAACATGTAATTCATGAATAAAGCAATTAAACTAGTTTTATTTTCATAAGAGACGCTTTTTAAGAAGTTTTCTTCGGTGAGTCATCCGTCCGGGTTCGACCTTCTTCCACAATTATACCTTCAGCTGTCCCTTTTCGGTAGAATTATTTTCATGTGAACATATTTTATGGGCAGTGAGAGATGGTCCAGAAATGTATACATCGTTTACAAAATATTTCATCATAAGTTATTTTCAAAACGTGGAAAGAATGTCTGGTGAAGCAAGACGGCGAGAGTGCTGTACCAGTATAAGGCATTTTAAAAAAGTAATTTAAAGGGTTCTAGTACTTATTCTTAAAATTAAACAAATGAAATATGCAACGCTTCGCAGCCCGCGTTTGCTAGATATTAGTCACAATGCACACACTTTCTCGGTCAACTTTATGTATTCGTTATAAAGGGAACATTTTATTTACTAATTTTAGCCTTAGTGTTACGGTTCTCCGAAATTACATGCATCTTTGTCAGATTTTGTTCGTGACACTCTGAAGACTATCCTTTCCCCCCAATTTCCACTGCACTACCTTATCGCATTTAGTATCAATATCTCATTGTATTACTGTAGTAATCATGCAGCTCAACATAGAGACTTCAGAGATAGATCGAGAGAGCGCTGTCATTCAGATAAAAAAAAAATTCAAAATGTTTTACTCTAGTTCTTTTGATACTACAAATAGACCCTTCAGATGAATGATCAATGTAGAAGCAATAAGGGAATGCAAATAATCCAGAGGACCATTGTTTATATATTTAAGTCCATTTCAAAGATAATTAACTTCCGATACAACAAAATAGTCAATTTATACAAAAAATCAATTCGAAAACAAGAAACAAACTGTACCATGTACAACTGTTTGATATGTAGGAAATGGAATGTCCTAAATTGAAACTTCTTCTGTCAACATTTTATTTTAGCAAATGATAAACTGATAAATAATGCATTAACAAAATACATTCCTTTGATTATAATTTTAATTAGACTTTTTGACAATCTCCGAAATTATCTTAAATGATGTATTTAGATGGGACCGGATATGAAGTTTATAGGCCACCAACGCAACACTTTTCGCGGCCAATTACTGGTATCATTTTAATGCTATTTCACGTCTCGGTGTTTATGTCTTTGAACATGAAAACCGTAACATTCTTTATCAAACCCATGGTTAGGTACTTCATAGACCACCATGCCTATGGAAATTTCCCCATAAATGTTTCCACTGGCGATGATATTTGCGTGCTATTTTTAAAACTTTCATTCATAAAGTGTTCTTCGACCTCCACACCTTTCTCCTCATCGTTTTTTCCCCCGGTAGTTTCTAGCATGCCTTGTTAGTGAAGACTTTATCTACTCAATGACGTGCGGTGTATTGCAGCCCGCCGTCTTTGTCATTTATCTTCGTAAAAAAGTGATAAAGAGTAATGAATGAATTTCAAAGTGTTTGAATTATGATGTTCTATCAATTTTCCACATCATTAATCGCAGACACTATTTCTTAGATCTCAACACGTTTCACCAGATACAATCACAAGAGCTTGGGTTTATTAAAAAGTTGGTTATTCATGCCCTCTTACAAAATCGTGGCTTACGAAGCAAAGAGTTACAAAACTTGACTTGTTTCGGTATAAGGAGAAAGCATGACAGATAATGACCGATCAAATTTCATCTCCCCCACTTAGTCAAAGGAATGCTGAAATTCATATGCCACAACGAAAGCCACGAGACAATAGCAAATACTGTACCCTTTGACACTAAGAGTCAGCGGCAAAAAAATCAAAATGTCAACCATTTTTGAAGTGACAGATTGGCACGTGAAGCACAACGCCATCTGCAGACCGGAAGAACACTACATCACCGGTCTACACGGATGATAGTGTCATGGCGGTGTTCCTATGAATTTCTCTGTTATTCCGTGTGATGAGATAAAGCTTTTATCACGCATTAAAACTTATCAAAGAAGATAAATAACTTCTTTATTGAAATGATTAAAATGATACGAGTTCCTGGCAGGAAGCTCTTGAAAGATCAGCGAAGAATACAAAAAACCTCACATACTTAGCCAAGCTATTTGCACAGTATGATCTATATATTGCAACGTTTAAGCTGCCTTAAGATCCTTCGATGCATTTTCAAATTAAGATTTCTATATATATGATATGCTGTAGCCAAGTAATTCATGAATTGAGGAAGATGGATGGTTTTCAGATTTGAATGCAAATTATGATATAAGCAATGAAAAAGAATTTTAAATGTTGGTATATACAATGATAAAGAATTTGAATTGTTGGTATAAACAACGAAAAAGAATTTACAACATTCTCTATTCTATTCTGTTAGTTATTTTTTCTTCTTCTCCTAAATACATGATTTCTGGAATGAAGTAATCGGGATCATCGTGCAAATCCTCAAGATTTGGTTTTATTTGCCTTGATAGATAAAGGAGGTTAAAGACCAACTTTGCATTTACCTGTCAAAACAAATCAATATTTTCAAAAGTTATGTATATACTTTGTTAGCAAAGGTATCCCGATATCAAATTCTTCCTGAGTTGCAATTGGTCATCAAAATACCGGTACGAATTTTCTTTGATTTATATATAATGCCATATAGCACCGTGTAATTTGGGGGGTCAACTTTGCATCCCAAATATGTGTGTGAAACGAGAAAAAGAGGTCGAGATTTGCTTTCTATTCCTTATACATTTTGTAATGTGCAAAACGTTTTTAGATTCGCTTTGCACCAAACCTTGTTGGTACATGTAAGTGTTCTAACACGAGGAATCGGGATACTCTCCAGCGTGTAATTAGTGTCATTTTCCGATACATGCGCTATCCAATCCAGTGTAGATCATTTCTCTAATATGACATAACTTTTGTTTTACGGCAGAAGGGTAACAAACTGCGGCAGGTGCCCGCGAATGGTAACAGTGGCCCACGTGGGGGATAAACATACACCCGAAAAACGATATGATCATGTTTTCAGCAAGGTGTCTCACATCATTAAACGCAAGTATGCACCAAAACAGACCCCCATAGCACTGTTGGAGTAGACGAATAATAGCAGGCAGGGCGAAGGTTAACGATTATGAGGGTTTATTTATAATACAGAAAGAAAAGTTCTTGACAGTTCCCATTGTTGGTGTGTAAAGGAACAATATCTTTGATCATTTTAAACGAAGGTCATTTCCGTCATTGGGGGAAAGTTATCCAAAAAAAAAATCTTTCAAATGTGAAATATATTTGGAAAATTGAAAATTGGACTTGCACGTAAAAAAAAAAAAAAAAAAAACACATTGAAACTAAGAAGATGAATTGAGCATGTTACCTGCCAATTGTCTTACTTTTATGAGGTGATTTACAATGATATTTTACTATAAATCAATGCATGATTCACAATGAACAATTACTGGGAAGTAGATTACCATATAGTCTTCAAAGTGTACATGAACTCTTAATATATCCATTTCAAATTTTAATTAATCTTCTAAGTAAGTCAAAGGGGGCTTCATTATGTGTTCAGGAAACCTCATAGCTGGATATTAAATGACAGAAATCTGGCCATGAAAGTAAATTATTTTTGATTTGACTGCCTTATAATTCAGATGTATTTCAGAAAATGACACTTTCAAGGATACCTTGCCAAAGGATTTCTAGCCATGTTAATTCTCTCTTCTTGAAGTACAGTTTTTCATATAACAAAAGAACTTACAATGATTATGTAACAAATCTATTCTCAGATTTTGAGACCTAAGTTGACTAAATACAGAATCTAAAGTGCAAAATAGATTAAATGAATTGAAAAGAAAGCAAGAGACATCTAACTTTGCTCGGAATGGGTGTATTTAAATCTTTCTTTCATTTCATATCTTGGCAATATCAAATATATTTTTCTGCACTTCTCAAGTTTAGAAATCTTTCAGTTGCAAATAACATATCTTCAGTTGGATGTCTTCAAAATGTATAACATTTTGTCTGTACACATTTTGGTTCATTCCATGCCTTTTAAAATTATGTTTGTTGTATTGCCTACCTTGACATCCCTAATGGGCCCTTTATGACCTTGAAGGACCCTCACACTTGTCATGGTTAGTAAATCCCATTCTCTCATAGTGCAGTCCCTGGAAGAAATGTATAAAATGAATGCAAGTCATTAAAAGGAAGTCAAAGTAGGAGAAAAAGCAAAAGATTTGGTGAATTCCATCAGATTAGTAACATATGGTTTCTGTAAAGTGTTAGGTTACGACCATAATTGTCTTTTTAATTCTGTTCAATTCTTCTCCAGCTCCAGAAAGGAACTCTGTTCAATATCTTGTTTTGCCTTGGGGAATGATTTCTATTTCATAATTAAAAGGAGCTATAAAAGCCATCTTGCCAAGCATTTCTGAAGTGTAGCTGTAACTGCAAAACATTGATATTGTAATGTTTTGATGAAGTATTTATAAATATGGACAGGGCTAATGTAATCTAGTCAAAATAAGCACATTAATATTCCTCTTCTAATATTGCTGTTGATGATGAAAATTTAAATTAACATTTGAAATACATGTACATACAAGAAGAGTGGGTCAAGCTCCATTCACAACAACTTCCTTCTATGTGATGTTAAAACTTCAGGTACCTTTGACATTTTCATTTTAAATTCTGAATTCACAAGTTTTCTGACAAGCATCAACCTTCATTAATTTAAGGTGTTTTAATGAAAAATAACTAATTCTTTCAAAACTGAAGATATATTAGCAGTTGACATTAAGCACCAGATGTGGTCAGAACAGCTTGGAAGAAAAATACTCTTAAGACAATGTTGTTCTTTGTATGAAATATGAGACTGGGGCAGCCATAAATTGTATATCAAAACTTGACTCTACTGAACTTTCCAAGCCATTAAGTGATTGTTATACTACTATTGTGAATACTGATAGCAGAAAGTACAGAGTGCCATGAATACGAGGTACACTGTACCAGTACACTAAGTTTTATTATGATGTAACTGCAATTCACATGAACTACCTAAAAATCATCCTAAATCTTGTGTAAATACTATGAAAAATTTGATGGCCATTAAAGTAGTTGACATTCTGCATGGAACAATTGTATCAGTAATACATTAGACAAATGCCTAAATTTACAGCATGTTTAAAGATGTTGCAAAGAAGTTTTTAAAAATCTTACAAAGTCTCAGACTTGTTCAATAAAGTATTCTTTGAGAGATAAAAAAAACCCACCACATTCATTCTAAAACATAATTCATAATATTAGTACCAAAGATAAATTTCTGGTTGCAAATAAGAAATTTCAAGTTTGGGATAAAGAGGACAGTACATTGTACAGTACACCCTCTTTAAACCGGACATGTTGGTTTCCACTCTTTAAACCAGACATGCCAGTTTCCACTCTTTAAACCAGACATGTTGGTTTCCACTCTTCAAACCAGACATGTTGGTTTCCACTCTTTAAACCAGACATGTAGGTTTCCACTCTTCAAACCAGACATGTTGGTTTCCACACTTTAAACCAGACATGTTGGTTTCCACTCTTCAAACCAGACATGTTGGTTTCCACTCTTTAAACCAGACATGTTGGTTTCCACTTTTTAAACCAGACATGTTGGATTCCACTCTTTAAACTGGACATGTTGGTTTCCACTCTTTAAACCAGACATGTTGTTTTCCACTCTTTAAATCAGACATGTTGGTTTCCACTCTTTAAACCAGACATGTCGGTTTCCACTCTTTAAACCAGACATGTTGGTTTCCACTCTTTAAACCAGACATGTCAGTTTCCACTCTTTAAACCAGACATGTTGATTTCCACTCTTCAAACCAGACATGTTGGTTTCTACACTTCAAACCAAACATGTTGATCCCCTCTTTAAACCAGACATGTTGGTTTCCACTCTTTAAACCAGACATGTTGTTTTCCACTCTTTAAATCAGACATGTTGGTTTCCACTATTTAAACCGGACATGTTGGATTCCACTCTTTAAACCAGACATGTTGGTTTCCACTTTTTAAACCAGACATGTTGGTTTCCACTCTTTAAACTGCACATGTTCGTTTCCACTCTTTCATATTTCAGATATATGAGATGGTGTGATATACATTTGGTATTTAAAAAATGAGGCACAAATGAAGGAAGTTTACTTACGACGATGCTGTAAAGAATCGACCTCTGTGGAAGGCAAGTTTGTTTACTGCACCATCATGGGCCTGTATGGCAGCCTCACTTTCACCAGTCCTAGTGTTCCAGAAATAAACATGTCCATGTGTGTCCGAACTTATGAGCAAGTCTCCCTGGATCTGAGCAAGAAAAAGTCAGAAAATTAACTAGAACTGTCTTAACATGACACCTGATTATGCCCCAAGCAAATTTTATTTCACATATGATCATCTTATCTTTGTATGGTCTGCACAAGAAGTAATGGACTTTTTTCTCCAAATGATTATGGCATTGTCCAAATGACCTCATGATAAGTCAGATTACATCCACAACATATTAGCAACCTTACGTGTGGCTGCATGTCTATAAATTTCTGTATCATCTGTACATTAATTATAGCCATAACTTTTATTGATGGACAGAGAGACAACTGGATATGGTGATTCCAATATAACCCCAGACTTTGTGGGAAGTATAAGTAATGGATGATTTTGTTTGTTTGTTTGTTTTACATCCTATTTTTAAAAAAAGTTTCATTTATGAGGAGACGTCATCAGCTGCAGGTGAATTTTGACCTGTGCATGGTGTTGAAAGCTGTAGCAGTGAAGGTTCTTTATCGTGCCACCATCTACCATGACATGGAACCCCTCAATCCCCTTTTAAGACTATGGCTTTTGCTTGTATGCCAGGCACCTGGCCAAGAAACACTCCTTACCTATATTAATCATCTTAACACCAGGATCAAGAAATGAACCCAGGCACTCACAGTAGCAAAGCACAGCACCCGCTACTAAGCTACTGCAACAGATGATTAACGGTAATTATACGACTACTAAACTACTGCAACAGATGATTAACGGTAATTATACGACTACTAAACTACTGCAACAGATGATTAACGGTAATTTTACGACTACTAAGCTACTGCAACAGATGATTAACGGTAATTATACGACTACTAAACTACTGCAACAGATGATTAACGGTAATTATATGACTACTAAGCTACTGCAACAGACGATTAACGGTAATTATACGACTACTAAGCTACTGCAACAGATGATTAACGGTAATTATACGACTACTAAGCTACTGCAACAGATTATTAACAGTAATTATATAACAGTGGTGAACTAAATTTCTTGTTCATTGCAAGTACTACAGGAGAAGCAACTGTGTCTGTTTATGAATTCAAATTTTCGTTGTTTAAGAAAACTAAGCATATTCGTGAGAACTTGATTTGGTAGTTGAAGAGTAACTGTTCTTTATCTAATTCAGTATCTCTTGGTTCATGGTGGATTTACATTCATGTATGTATCACAAAAACAACAAAAGATTAAATCGATTCCCAAATTAAACAATTTAGATCATGTTACAATGTTTACCAATTGATGTTTGTCAATCTACACAGTTGAAGACTGATTAACTTGAACATCATACAAGAGTGGCCATAATTCACAACCTGCTACTCTTAATCTCTTTTCATTTGCAAGATCTTTATTTTTAAGTAGGTTGGTACAGATGCCATGACATGGAAATAAGATTCTTGGAAATGATGTTGTATACATGCATAATAATTCTAATGACTAAATTTAATGTTTGCAAAAATTAAATCTTGCTGATAAATCTAATAAAGTAAGGCTGCAGAAATAAGCTCAGAAAACATAGTTAAGTGCTTTACTGTTTTTCAATGATTTTCCAGTAATTCTTTTCCATTAATGAAATCAGAAATCATAACTTTAATTCAGACAAGAATGTGATGCTGCAACATATATTTTTCATCACCTATACATGTATTTCTTTTTAAACTAGAATAAATATTCTGAGAACAAAACGGGATTTGATTTAAAGCAAATTCGCTCTGAATATTGCTCATAATCAAGACTTAGTACAGACAAGAGCATCATTATGGTCAGTATGATTAAGAATGTTTGTGTTTGGGCTCGTTACATTTGTATTGATGAAATTAACTCAGTATTGGAATTATAATCAAATAAACATAAGGAACTTTCTGATGATCAAATATTGATGTAGTCATTATCTGTAAGGAACTTCATTGAACACATGATTACTCATAAAAAGCATGACTCAAATGAACTTACAATGAACGCAGAATACTATGGCTTAAAAAACGATCATGTAGATAAAAAAGAAATGGGGAGGTTTTATGTTTATTGGATAAATGATTTTTATGGGACTGGAAATGTAAAATTGATTAACTTTCTGGCAATCAATGTCATAAAGTCTGTGACATTGAATTGATAACATTTATAAAGTGTAATCTTAATGTCATTTATCATGTATATTTTATCTCTTTGTAAATTTTCTAAATCTGAAGTGGTAAGTATTTTTCTATATTGAAAAATCATCTGTGATCCCAATTATATCTATCTTTAAGCAGGTGTTTTGTATATACATAATATATACATATATATGTAAGATATATCATTTTCATTAAACATTCTATCAGACATAAATGTGAAAATAAGATAAGTTTTATTTGAAATTTGTAAAGGTTTTTGATATGCTATGAAATTCCACATGACAAAAGTGCACTCACTAGAAAAATGAGTTTGAAAAGTAATAAAATCTAAATTTGACTATTACAAGGGTGTTACCACATTTCATACTTGATATCATTAGAAAATTGGGCATCTACATTGAAGATGTCAAATGTGATGATCAATGACCAGCAATGAACACAAATTACCAACAACCTTACAAGTTAAGTTTTCGTCAGTGAGAAAAATATCAAAAAAAGAAATTCTGTTATCCTGACCTTGATGGTCGACTCCTTTTCATAAAAACTTTGTCTTTTAACTTTACATTAAACAGACAAAGACGATCGATATATAACCACTCATAAACATGTCATCCAAATTAAATATAACTTTAGCAATGATGAGTTTATGGTCCAAGATTTCTGTTTAAAATTCTACTGAAATTATTTATAACTTTCAAATAATGGATTTTCAATTAGGAATATCAAACTTTCAAAATATGTCTTTGTGAAAATTTGACTTTTTTTTTATCATGATAGTGTTCCTCAAACAAACATTTTATTACTCTCTTGTAATTAGAATTGGAAGATAAATACTCTTATCAAATAAATATGAAATGTTAGTTCACTTATCTTTGCATTTATTCTTTGGATCGTCCATGTTTTATTTCCTAAAAATGGCTCCATTCATGTCCAAAAACAACAATGAACTCACAATTTTTTGAAAATTGCATATCAATTACCAAATATCTACACATAAAAAATCATTACTATAAAAACTTTTCCTCTTCAAAGAAAATGTGATGTCATGCTAATACATAAAGTTGAATTTCAGAAATACATGATATCAGCAGTTCATTTTTTGGCAATCTTTTCATCAATGAAATATGAACTTTTGACATTTAACAGTACTGATAAAACTTCAAATTAATTTTACCCAATCTCATCTCATAAGAACCAATACACTTCATAATCTAACAATGAAAAATGTTGAAACTCTCCTTACCTCAGTATAATGTGATCTCTAGCTTAATGCTCTAATCTATTATTGTTTTAAATCATCATACAGTGTTTTTTCTGGTAAAAGTAAACTTGATCATTATAGTGTAAATTTAAAGCTATCCCAGATGACTTTTGATCAAAGTTTTTCAAATGCTTTCTGATGATGATGTAACAACATGGGTGATTCTACATGTATGATCCACCCACAGTCTTACCAAAACTGACAAAACTTGATTCTGGCCATTCTCAAAAACATGCAAACACTGTTCTGTTTCAACGTTTGTGAGGCGTAGTGTCCTGAAAGCATAAAAAAAACATCCCCATCAAAAACAATATTAAGCAACATTTACTGAAAGAAACTTCAAAGACATATATCAAGTAGTTTTTATCAAATATTTACAACTACATCTTATCATAACCACAACCAAATTGTTTACAGGGAACTGTCATTCTGCAAAACCTTCAAAAGAACAGAGCTTGTGGAGAAAGTTGCCCACTTTACATTATCTGTGATCAGAGGTAATAGGAATGAGTTATAGTGATCTAAACAATTCTTCTGATACACTAATTGATAGTGACAGACTGAGAGGGCAGCCCTGGCTGACCCCACTCAAGTTTACAAACAGCTCTCTGTCAGAATTAAACAGCTCTTAAACAATTAGTGGGAATCATCAATACAATTAGTGTTTCAGAACATAGCTCATAGTTTTGATGAATCAATGTCCATTTGAGACAAACATTTCTAGTCTCAAGGAAGAGCCAAATTTTTTCATCACATACTTTTTAATACCGTTCCAAGATGCTGGCCAATCTAATAATTTTGTACTTCTGTATATTTGTTATTCCTGGTGATATGTAAAGATATAAATGACAATGCCATTAGCATTTAGAAAAGTTATATTTATCTAAAAATAAAATGGGCAGAAATACATGAATATCAAAAGATTTTGCATGAATAAAACTGTTTCAATTACAGATACTATAAAAAGAATTATCTTAGAATGTGGGTATGAAATAAATAGTATTTACAGTTTATTTCACTTATAAAAGCAATGAATTTTAAGTAATGTTTCACATTAACAAATATGAAGTTGTGTGGTAAAAAATGTGTGAAGATGAATTTCATGTGATAAAATATATACAAATACATTATGAAAAAACCACAGAAGTGTATGAGTAAATCTTTAAGAATGACATAATATCTTTTCTGTCTGCAACATGTCATCTAAGAAAGTGTTCTACGTTGAAACAAGTACAAACATCAAGGCAACATATGTGATCGTCACAAGAATACCTAAACAGATTATGAGTTTCCGTCATAATTAGTGTTAATTGACTTTTGTTAACCATGTGACAGAGTATCCTCCACTTATTTGCTATATATACTGTAACATATTCCTCAATTTCAAATTGTGAATTGTTTCCTTCAATCTCTATAATTAAGGAACCATATGGGCCTGTCAGATGGAGTTACATGGATGTAAATGACCTAGTTTAATTTCCATTGGTAGACCTTGACCCCTTTCCTGTTTCATCAAGTAAACCAAGCATTTGTTGTTATAAGAACATATGACATTGTCATTTTTAAATATGAATTCCTCAACAAACCAGAAAACTTAGGGGTGACTCATTAAAGCTTTGTGTATGTTAGGGTGACATTTCCTTCACAGGCTAGCCCATTCACTTGGGTGACAAATCTTACTGCCCAGTTTTACTAGTGCAGCTACTGTAACATTACAACAGACCATTTCTCATCATGTTACATGCGAGGATTTTCTACAAGTGATTCAAAGACAACTATGTGTCACATGATGAAATAGTCTGTCGGATCAGAGTTATTTAATTCATAAAAATGACTCTGTATGCAAAATAATTTTCATTCCTAAAAAATCATGTGTGTCATCAAAGGAATCTTTCTTATATTTTGTATTAGATCTAACTATTTTTTCACAATAAACAACACCAAATAATATTCATTAACCCACATAATGAGGGCTGTCAGAGTAGAAGTACCAGCATGGTAATGGTGATTCTGTAAACCATTGCTACATAAATTAACATCAGATTTTATCATTATCATCTTTTTAATAAAGTTTTAGTACACTTTATTTTTCCCAATGGATTAAAAAATGTATATTAGAAAAAAAAACAACACATACACTTTTAAATTTGAGGCATTTCTGTATGAAAATGAGACTTTTAAACACTGGAGTTAAATGTTAATTAATGAATGCAGAGGTATACTAATTTAAAGTTCCTGGAAATAGTGCATTCACATTAACATTGGGACATAATACTTCCACAAAAAATTAATAACTGGGAAAAAATAAAAAGAATTTCTCAGATCAGCATAAGTATCTAACTAGGTCATGATGGCATAGACAAGTTTATTCCTGTTTAGATGACCGTGAACTAATTAATTTTTAAAAAATGATAACATTAATTAAAAGTATACTAGAACCTGTGAATGAGTGGTTAAAGAATGAGTCACAGCTACGATGAAAAATTGCTGTCTTCAGGAAATATTCAAAACTCTGTTTAAAGAGTGCTGAAAGTTTGATAAATGACTTTGCATGTGTCAGTATGATGTGCAGGGAGCATAGAAAAACCTTTCAGCATGTTCTCATTAAGGAATACAAATAAAATGACTACAAGATGTCAATACATTAATTCATAATAAACATCCATATTGATACTGTGGGCACATCATTGTGAATGATGGAATAATTCATTTTCTTTTCAATTGGTGCACATCCATTATAAAAACTCCTCATTACATCAAGTATAGCTTGCCCCCCTTCCTTTCAAGCATATAGCTGTTCTAATGAGTTCTCTGTTTTACGTGAACCAAATATGTAAGGTTATCTTAATATAACGTAATTTAAAAAAATGTGAACATTATTCACTTTCCACATCAAAATAAAAAAGAAAAGAAAAGAAATAATTGTATTTCAATCTGAACATAGCAGCCAAGAAGTTTATCAAGAAATGGATGGTAGAACATTTAAATCATGTATATGAAATGCATGTATATGTACCACATACGACATCTTTTCATAATGGAGAGTTGATAATCTGCTCTAAATGTAACATAGTAACATTGTTTCTGTTACTGAGAAGGGGTGAGAAGGAGGATAGGCAGGGAGGAGAAAGGGGGAAGGGAGGGAAAAGGGGATAGGAGAAGGGGATGAAATAGGGAGGGAATGGCAGGAGGGAGAGGAGAAAGGGAAGTAAAAAAAGGAAGGATGGACCCCTTTAAATACTGTATAAAAAGGGAGAGATGGTCATCTTAAAATACTGAAGATTCCTTAGGTAAATAATAACTTTATTTTGCAAAATAATTGTCATTTAGCATCAATTCACAAGAACGTAAAATCACAAATGCTATTCTATGATGTACGAATGAATTAATGATAAATAAACAAAAGCAAACAAATTCATTTCATAACAGATACTTCTCACAAATTAACTTGCAAGAATCTACAGTACTGCCTATAATAGCAGAATCCTTTCAGCTCATGCATTTTCTTTCGGTTTGTGAACAATGAATTGACGTAAAACATCAAATTCTTTAGGATGACTTTAAATACAGGCATGTCTAAAACCAGGAGGGTCAAACTTCAATTTTTCATTGTCACATGTCATACATACTGATTATCATCTGGGATTAAAAAAGAGTGCAGGTTTTGTATCTAATTCCTCAAAAATTACAAAAACAAATCAAGACCAAATTAAGAAATTCAAAAACAAAGATATGCATTTTGATAATATATGAAGGGTTCAGACAGTGGCCACTGCATGTCCCAACTCCCCATGATTAAACAACTAAATATGCATGGATCTATCTACCACCAAAAATACCAACTTTCTTTCCTAGCACTTCACAATTTACGCTAGTTTATATAAAAAAACACTTTATAATTTATTTAGCAAAACAATTGTTCTCAGACAGACAAACAGACTGGTTAATCAGTCATGTACTAGATTGAATTATGAATACCATAAATGTACCTCTTTAAATGCTGTATGGACCATCTACATTATTTTCATTGTGGAATACCTAGTACATGTAGTTCAATGTAGTTTTCTCTCCCCAACCTTTCTACACTAAATCTAAATCAATATAAACATGGCAACGTAAGAATTTTCAATATACAAGAACTGAATGGAATATCTTAATACAAATGTTACTCCCAGTGCAGTGAGCTCATTAATTATATCAATTGACTAATTAGTTATAATACCTCACTACAGAATAGAATGTGGCAACACGAAAGAATGCTGATTTTTTTCCCCTGTTTTTCCATTTCTCTTTGCACTGTTATATTGGTAATTAAAATTCCTTCAATATCCCCTAGTTTCTTAATTGATCAGATATAGTGAAAATTGATTGTAATCAGTATTAACCCTACATACCAACTTTGAAATTTCATACTATAATAATCCAACATCATCTGAATTATATTGCTCCAAACGATGGTATAAAAATAAATCCAATTTGAATTTTCAATTAAGTTTTTAGAGATAATAAAATGCATGACTTAAGTGATTAATTTTATAACATTTTTAGATTTAGAAACAAATTTCAGTGAAGTGCTTAAAATGAAAGAAAAATAACTCATTCAGAATTAAAGATCTACAGGGTTGACCAAAATCTTCCACTCATATGCACAAAAAAGAGCATTTTCACAGTATCATGTACAGTTATACAATTACCTCTACTGATGCAGTACCAATATCATCTGTAATTACCTTCATCAAGGAGGTTAATGTATTTTTGGTTGTGTGTGTGTGTGTTTATATGTGATAAGATTACATACATATTACAGCATGGATTTTCACAAAAGATGCAGGTTTGATGACTGGCACGAGCCGACTAAATCACTAGTATACTGTAAATCAATTACATTTTGTCAGACTTTATTTCTGTCATCTTGTCCGATTTATCAGTGAGATATAATTTTTTTGAATGTATAGTCACTATGTACATGAATATTATACAGAATAATTCAGGCCCCAATTTTCACATCAATGCAAATGCAACCTCACAAATCTCAGTGAAGATATACATGTAGTTTTTGCAAATAAAAAAGTGATTTACAGTAATCCATTACACCACTGAACTACATATACATGTATATAAGAAATAGATTATGATTTTCAAACCATTATTGGGATTTGAAATGGGGCTATCACATGATCAAATCCTGTGAAGCCAAAAGGGCTTTTCATTAGATTTGATAACTTAACAACACCACTTCATATCCAAGTGATGTTTTTAATATGGTTATTTCTTACATATGCATTTTTAAGATGAATATGTCATTTTAGAAATTGACACTACCCACCCATTGTCCACCAATGTTAATCTACACAGTAACCCGGAAAAAAGGTTATTCAAATTTGTGTGATATTTACATGATAAGTGCACTGTGCCAAAACAGTAGTTATAGTTTTGGCACAAGAAGCATAGACGACAATTTCTGCAATAATTTCAAGAAAGTGTTTTTGTATCTAGATGTGAATTTGAGATGGTCAGTTGGTACAAAGTAAAAGAGGGGCTCAAATGAAGTTGAATAGGTTGAATTTCAAATGGGATGCAGACTTGTATTTCACAACTAGACCTAGCTAATCGTGATGCTGTGTTCATCATTGCAAAAATACTGAGCTAGCCATTCTTTCTGAAATACTGATATATTTTTGTTACACCCTTGCCATATGTTCTCCATGATTGAACTGGCCTCACTATGATCAATCTTTTAAATTAACCACCATCCTAAAAAAAACTTCATTAAAAATTGAAGCTATTTTTTTTTTTTTTTTTTTGGTAAGTTTACATAATAACACATGCATATATTCTATTTTAGGCCTGAACCACATGATCCATAATAGTTTATTTCGTTAGGCCTGAACTACCTGCTCCACATATATCCACATGTATTTCATTTTTTAAAAGCCTGTTTCAACATGCTCCATATATATTTCATTTTAGGTCTATTTCCACATATAATCTCTTTTAGGGCTGTCTCCACATATTTCATTTTATCGCTTAGCCACTTGTTCCACATAGATATTTCAAACCACATCATTCATTTTAATTACCATACTGTCCTAATTATTGGGATAGGAACAGAATTTCACATACTTCAATAGAATATTTATTTTGACATAATTCATTTATGAAAGCAATTTAATGAGAGAAAAATGTTTAATTCAATTATTGATTTTTTCTTTTACATGATTCTAATCATAGATTTTCCATTGTTACAAATCAAAGTTTACTAAAAATAAAATTATGGCAAATGTTAAAAAACAACATTTTTTGTGACACCATGGCAATTTCTCTTAGGTATGGTTAAAAAATAGAAATGTAAAATACTGTAGTTTGGACCCCATATGATGATACAAATATCTATAATTAGTAATGAAAACACTTGTATTATACGAATATTTGTACTTCTGTCATATTTCCATACACATGTATCAGCACGTGATATCAAGCATCCAAACATCAAAATGTGATACAAGTTATCAATAAAATGTGTTTTCTGCAGATTTTAAATCTCTGAACCCTAAAATTTGTACTGAATACTTTATGCTGAATGTGCTTGGGAATGAAATGCAAGATGATAAAAAACAACCGATTTTTAACACACCTATAATGCTTGTATAAAGAGTAATAACTCTAGTTTACTACCATACCATAAAACAAGTTGTCTGCTCCTTGAAAAGTTTGTCTCTTCTATATGGACAGAGACATTTTAAAACTGTTCTAAGCACTAGCTACCATTTTGTAAAAATTTTCTACTCCACACTTACATGTCACTGGAGCCGGTAACTACACACTCCCCGTCATAGTGTAAACAGTGGATGCCAGACTTATGTCCTGGCTCAATGGTCTTGCAGTGCATAAAGGTCAACCTGTGCCACAACATCACTGTCTTGTCATGTGATCCAGATACTCTTCAAAAGTAAATACAAATGTACTATCAATTTGTAAGTTAAAATGTGTAAATGAATTCCTCATCTGCAGTATAATATTGTTTGCGAGTCATACTGTAATTTTTAATTCCCCACGATTTTTTTGATACCACGATTAAAACAATTTTGTAATAAAACCATTTAAATTATTGTTAATAAGGTATCTGTAGCCTTAAGATAAAGAACAAATACTTACATGTACTTGTGGTGCATCTGTACACAAGACACACACCCTCTATGATCTCCTAAGATGGCTCTCTTCTCAAACGTCTTTAAATCCCAAACCTAAAATCCATTTTATCAATTATGTTTTTCTCTTCTTCTTAATTAATTTCCATAACAGCTATGAGAAGATAATTTTTTTCTTTTAAAATGTCCATATAGTGTTTAACAACTAACTTAAAAGTACATTTCTTCACACATATATATAAATATATAAAGCCCTTATATATATATATATATATATATATATATATATATATATGGGCTTTATTTGGCCCACAACATTGACAGTTGCATTTTTACTGCAAAATGTAAGAGTGCTTTGAACAAGAATCCCAAAGAGACTAAGCTGTAATTTTCAATTTGACCAAAATGACAGAATTATTATAGGATTTAAAACATTCCTTTTGAAGAATTTATCAATGTGTAAACTCTGGACATTTTACTCACAAACTGAATATTTCTTAATTATAATTCCAATTTGTTCCCTGTATTATCAATTTCAAATATTTTAATAGTTTCCCCATACTATGTTATTTGTATTCAGGCGCGTATGTATACAGAGCGTTTTTGGATTTATTGATTTGTAAATTCTCATTTAGCTTTATTTTTGTCCAATCAAAACAATTGTAATAAATAACATTGGAATTATTACATTATAAAATTGACATTTTGCTGCCATTTTCAGTATTCAGACTATTCCAATGTATTTCACAATTTTCTTTAAAGAAAATTGAACACAGACTTGGACAAACTTTATATTCATACCATAGATTTACCCATTTCGTACACTGAAGTGACAGAAAAATTTTGTTTATCCAGCAGTGCTCTATGGTTTTTAGAAAGCTCAATGTCCAGAGAAATTTGTATTTTAACTAAGTTTAGATTTTTTATTTTCTTCAAATGACTGTAAATATTGGAGATAAATTATGTCGGTGAGTGGGGAGCTACTATTTATTATACAATGAATATCATATAGCGGGGTTTTTTCCGCAGGGCGATAAATTTGGCTTATTTTAGCGATTAGAAAGGTTTCCGCTAAAATTTCACTCGCCAAATATGCATTCAATATTTGCAAGATAGATAACTCTTCCTTGTCCGCCAAAATTTATTCTGCTAAAATTATTAGCATACCTTTGAGCAATCAAATTGCCAAATTCTAGACCCGCAGAAAAAACCCGCGAAACAATATATTGTTTTCTAAACTTCATTTGTTAACTTTGCTGAGATACCACTTACAATTACAGTTGTGTCCCAGGAGCCAGAAATAAGGGTGTTGCCTTCAAATTGCAGACATCGCACTCCACCCTGAAAAATGTAAATTCTAGGTACAGTCACATCCATGGAAAATAAGTTTACTAGCTGCCATCAAATTTCCTACAATTCTTTCAGATTACCTTGTGCCCATAGAATTTGTGTATACTCTGCCCACTCCTGATGTCCCACAGTCGTATACACCTGTCCAGACCAGCTGAAATCAGGCGTTTCTTGTCAAAATGGACACAAACCACTCCATTCATATGACCCTGGAGTTTGCGTACCCTGCGCACACTTTTGACCACCCCCATATACCGCTGGACTGCCAGTTTGTACTCGCTGTCCTCCTGCTGCTGGTCCTCTTTCTTCCATTCCAAGTGCAAGCTTGGTGCAGATTTTCCCTGTAATCAGTGGTCAATTTCTGTGACTTATGAATGCCTACCTTTATCCTGAGTCACTACTAACTAAACATGTATCTCTTCCTCACTGATCAATGATAGAGTTAGAATCCATCATGAATATCCATGAGGGATTAGGGAAATCTCATGCAAGAGGTGGTGTATTTTGGTGGTTAAAGAGGTTTGCTGGGTCCCTGACCAAAATAATCAACCTAAAGGTGAGATTTTCCTAATCACGCATGGATAAACTTATGATGGACCCTTTTTCCCTATCATTTATGAATTATATATATTCTGAGTAACAGAATTATCAAAATCCATAGTTGTCATTTAATGTCAAACAGCTATTTTTAAACATGTAAACCTAACAAACAATAGAAAAATTGCATAGATTGAAAAGAAGATGAAAATGATATCAAGATATTCATATACATGTAGCTGAAGTAATCATGTATGACATCATAGTAAGATAATGTGAGAGACTTTATAAAATCTCACAATGGCAGTTACGGTAGAAAAATATTGAATTATGAAAATAAGTCATGGAGATAATTCATCAATAATGCATAAATATGCAAGTGATATAAGGAGACAGGATTGTTAAAGCGTGGACCTTCAGAACTCTAGGGCTTCATGTTCGTTGATAAGATGATTGGAAACTGGGGTGATTCAAACAGCATACCATGACTAGAAAACTAACAGTCATCACTAGGTTCCTTTTACAGGGTCATGCAAATAATAAAATCCTTTGAAACCTGATCTTTGACTTAATGCCCCATCATGGCCGTCTTTCTTTCACCTTCACCTAACCTTGTTCCTATACAGAAAATTAAGTTGGTAATCACAGTGCAATACATGAGTTATCATTTCATACAATCCAATAGTTTTCATTGTGACCTTGACTTTTGATCTAATGACCTCGTACATCTTCCTCTGACCATCACTCACTTATGAGCTAAATATGACATTTGTCATCTGAACTTAATTATCATGGCATACAATCCTAACATGACTTTGACCTTTGATCTAGTGCCATCATTGTCCATTTACGAATATAAATTCTGTTGGATGAAAAGAAAACCAAGTTCAAAAGACGCAATTCTAGAGTCATCACTGATATCTTTTGTGACCCTGAACTTTGACTTATGACCACAAAACCTATAGCTGTATTTGTATGACAATTGTCCACTTTATAGGTATATATTACTTTATAGGTACTGAATATAAAGTCAGTAAGTTAGTTATTTGATTTCTTGAATTGTTTCTCCAAAACAAAATTATGGTGTGGATAAATATTTTAAGCTTTTATCAGTTTTTATCAGTGACCTTGATCTTGGCCTAATGACCATGGTTCAGGTTATGATATGCTGTTTGGTCATAACCAACCATTGTGAACTTCAAATGTCTCAACATTACAAAGTTATGACCTAAAACAAATATTTCTAACAAATTTATCAGTTACCTTGACCTTGGCCAATTGACCTTTATCTAAGGGCATGGCATACTGTCTGATCATAATCAATTGCATCTAGTACAAATTTCTTATATCCTCCTTTCAAAGTATATGATCCAGAGAAATGTTTTTAACTCTTTTTGCAGATCAATGGCCTTTGCCATACCAAATGACCTTGGTTGTCGAGCATGGCATACTGTTTGGCTATCAGAAATCTTTGTGTCAAGTATGCTATTCTAACTTTGTCTTTCCATAACAGAGATGTGGTTGAAACAATATTTCTAACTAAAGTAAGTCCATAGTGATCATTTTTTATGTCTGGTATTGGAGAGAAAGAATTTTAAAGACATGATGAGTTTTTACTGTATGAACCACAGAGTCCCACCCTAGTATCAGAACACTTGCCACATTTGACTGACATGACTGCTAAATGTCTGCAAGTAAAGGTTTCTCTAAATTTGCCATCAGTGGGGAGGCCCACAATATTTATAATTCCTATTGCCCTTATCCCATAGATGTAATATGCCAAATTTGATTAAAAATATAAATGAATAACTGAAAATTTGCCCAGCAGTGTCTGAGAAGTTGAACGTGTTCTACATGATATGCAGTAAAACAGCATTCATTGTCATACCAAAAGGTCCTCTGCCTGGATGAGGTCTGTCCTTACGTCCAGGGCAATCTCATCTTTTGGTTTTCTGGGCTGTGGCTTCTGTTTAACCATGGATCTTAACTCTCTGCAATTGTGAAAACTTGCTTTAATGCAATGTGTATACCTATATTTCATGAAAAATATTTACACAATCTTGCATTGTCAGATTTTAAGTGAGACATAATTTTCACTATTGTTCAATATGTTCACCACCATGTATGTATACAAAATACATTATTATTCACAAGAACCTTTTATGTGTTAATTTAATCTCAAGAATTTACATTCTCACAAAAAAAAAGTTATTTACAGTATCTAAAAAATTCACCACATATGGAATAATTGGGTACAATCATGAATCAGCATTATTAATGACCTACTAAATTAGTATGTATTATGGTAAATATTTTGGCATTGAAAATAAATTAGCAAAATTTACAAATGCGCCAAAGTTGTCAAAATATAAGAATAATACACATATACAGTATTATGAATTGACAGATGTCTTATTTTTAAATAGTTTTATTTCTCGATATATTAAGTACTCCTATGACAATGATATATTAGACTTTATCACATAGGAAATATATTTATCGCACATTTTTGTGAAATTTTAATAATTTAAGGAAAAAATTCTTTTATAAACATGATTTTGGCATTTAAAATAACAGAACAAGAACATTTTTAAGCCAATGTATCATAATTCAGGGAAAAAAATGACTGATTAATACCTATTTACTTTTACAATTTTTGGTTATGACTTTTTGCTTCATTTATTTGTGTCAAGTGTTTAATTTGTGGTTGTTCTACCTTCTTTGAGACATAAAAAATAACAACAGTTGATTCTTTTCTTTCTTTGGTACATGACACAAAAAAACTGATGGATTTAAATTTAGATTACAGACATCATTGTGTGGGAGACTTCCCTGGACCAGACATATATTATTAGGTGCATTTCCCATCAGCACATGAACTTACATTTGCGTGAACCTTTATGAATAATTATGGTCTATCAACCGACAATGATTTTTAACATTTTAATTAACCAATTTAAAAGATCCATTGTTGCTTGACTAAAATATTCACTGTTAAAAATCATATTTCCAGTTTTACTAATGTGAATTGGAGGTGTTTAAATACATGTACAATTGGAATCATACAAGAATTTCATGGTGCTGCTTATCATTTGCAAGTAGCCTGGCTATACATAATATAATCATGTATTCAACAAAACATGCACACAAAGAATAAAAACAATGTTTTTCATTACTTAGACACATGAAGGAAATCTTTTTCAAATCTGTGAATTGAGTTCTAAAAGTTTTTAAATAAAATTAACAAGGTGTGTTTGTGAAACACTATGCTCCAAATGACAAGAAAGAAACAACTAGAACTGTCCTAATGGGACTAATACCCCCCGCGGGGCATATAAGATGATGGGAAATATTTAATGCAAGCACATTGGATATTTTTACATTATCTACAGGGCAATCAATGTGAATGCAGAAGTGTATATTCTACAGTACAGCAGTACATGAAATATTAAAAATATGCTTAATATAAACAATGAATACTATTTGGCACATTTTAGGCTGTATGATTGCAAATCCCTGGTCAACTCTTCTAGTCATTAGTTTATATTCACTTTGTTAAAGATCATTATGTTATGCCAACTTTACTTTGTCATTGATTTTGTCAGTAAATAAATGACATTAGCTCAAGTATTGGTAGAACTTCATTGTTGAACTTCTTCAATTCCTGATTGACTTATGAGCGTAAAACAGTATTAGAAATAAACTCTGGACAAATTGTGTCTATTACTACAAGTACAACCAAACCAGAAAATGTCCGTAACTTCCATAACTGTTAAAATATTTCAATGAAAATAGAAGATGCACAACTACATTATATATATAAGATGAGAATAAAGTTTGAATCAAATCTGTTCAACGGTATTAGAATTAAACTCTGGACAAAGTGCGCAACCCCCAAAATGAAAAGAAAATGTGCATAACTTCTATAACTGTTAAAATATTTCAATGAAAATAGGAGATGCACAACTACATAATATATAGAAGATGTGCATATAGTTTGAATGAAATATGTCCAGCGGTATTAGAAATAAACTTCGGACAAATTGCATCTACAGACAAACGGACGGACAGACAGACGGACAAAGTGATTCCAGTATACCCCCCCAAACTTCGTTTGCGGGGGGTATAATAAACACAGTTAATAACTTTGGTACCAAAAGAAAGGGCTTGTCACAAGGAAAACACACATATGAAATATGAGAGCCCTATCACTCATTAAAAAATTATAAGCATGGTTAAAGTTTTGGTTAAAGTTTTAAAATTTGAATCAAATTCCAAGGTAACAAGGTCAAAGGTCATGGTAACAAATAAAAGGTCTTGCTATAAGAAATCTATATATAAAATAAGGAAGCCCTACCTTAAACTTTAGGAGATACTGCCTAGGATAGCTTTCTTTTAAAAGTAGGTCATACTCCAAGGTCACAAGGTAGCAAAAGAAAGGTCTTGTCACAAGGAATGCACATATGTATATGAGAAACCTGTCACTCACCATTTAATTGTTATCAGCAAGGTTAAGTTTTGGACAGACAGACAGAACAAGAACAATAAGCCCCAACTTTAGTTGCAGGGACATAAAAATTTGGACCTATCACAATGCGTAGGGTCTCTTTTCATTCATTTTGTTACCACTACCTAACATCAGTCTTCTGTTTCTTTGTTAAGTATCTCTTCTTCTCCTCCTTCTCTCTTTGCCTCTGGTCTACCTGATGGTCTGCCTCTATTTTTTCTAGTTCTTTTGGGTTGTCTTCTGCACCAGATTTTTTCAACGGCTTCCAGTGTGGTTGAGATCTAGTTTGTTCTCTTTCATCTACAAAATAAATTAAATTAAATCCATGTGATATTTCAATGCACTAAATTTTGCTGAAAACTCTGCATCTCTTCATACACTTCAGCAATAAACTAAATCCTGGGAAATCTTGTCCCCATTTCATCATCCATTTCAATCTCATCTTGAAAGAGCCAATTCAAAACTGGACAAATTTAACATGTATACTTACTGTTAAATAAATAATAAATAAGAAGTGGTTTGGAGTGACTTTGGAATGGAACAAAATTGGGGGGGGGGGGGGGGGGGGGGGGGGGGGAGGAGGAGGGGGGTCTTCTCAATGATCTGGGCAAAAATGACAAAGGCCAAACATTTCCAAGTATATAATTTCAAATACAAATATGTTTAATATATATGTACTTAAGATAACAAATATGTCACATGACCTCCTTTTTTATGACCACTGATGATAGCAACAAAGGTCAACAACTGTCTTAGAGAAATTGAAGGTACTTTTCATTTGGCTGGATTATGATTTCATTTGAGTGGAGAATTGTTTTTCATTTGGGTGGATTTTTTTTCTTCAAAATGGCAAAAAAAATGGGTAATATCTGTGAAAACGATAGAGATAGAGTCTGTTAAAAAATACAATTTCAATGTTGATCAAATCTATAAAAAAAAAAAAAAAAAAAAAAAAATATATATAAGCATTGTACTTGAAATACAATCATGATCATGAAAATTTTAAGAACACCACACTGAATACCACTGATTGACGTCTGTAATTCTCTATTGATTTAGATGGACGGGCAGTTATATTATCTAATGCCTTCCTTTTAACCTGGACGTGTAGCTGTTTGACTTCATTTTTTTGGCTGGCTACTGTAGTGATTGTGACTGTTCTTAATAGAAATTATTTGCCTTTACGAGTCTATTTTTACACAAGTCTTACACTAGCTTACTGTTTGCATAACCCCAATATCACCGACCTTTATAGTAGAGTAAAATTATCCCCTATCAGGCACTTTTACCCTTGTTTGTTTCTGTCAGCATGATGCCATCCATTTTCATTCATAAACAACTCAGAAATAAAGACATTTCTAAAAGTGAACATTACTCTCATTCATTCCAACAATTAGTTGATGTATATTAAGCTGTAATAATGGGAGAACATTTCACCATGTGCTTTATTTAGTTGCGTATAAATTTATTACCTCCAAAATAATTTACTCAACAAATTATTAATTTCAATTCACCCAAATGAAATTACTAAAAATTCCATCAACAGAACATGCGAATAATCAGCCCAAATGAATGCACCCAACACTGACCTACATGCAGGTGGCTTCATTGAGAATAATGAAATGCATATTGCAATGTAATATCCAAATTGCATTCAAATCATTGGAAACCCAATGTGCATTGGAATTTGCTTTACATATTGCAAAATTTACAAAAATGATGTCATAATGAGTTTACTGGTAATTGGCAATGAAGTGTACTATATGCTATGTCCATTAATGTATGTTATCATCATGGAGGATTTCATGTAGTCTGTAACAGTTAAAACAGGGCAGTGTGTGACTGTTGTACACAATAAAATTATAATTTTTCCAAGTGCACATGTACCCATTCCTACTGTCTATTAGAACTCATATGGTAAATGAACAATATACATTGCCACTTACACCACTTATTCAATGATGCATCAAATTTGCATTGCAATTTCCATATAATAAAAACTTTGTGTGAATCAGACATAATATTGAATTTGAAAACCTATGAAAAGATCTTGAATATGCTATTTAATAAATTTGCACCAATGTCAAGGTCAAAGGAATAACAAACCTGTATCATCCTCCTCATCCTCACAAGCCTGGTACACAAAATCCCCAAACTGAGAAAGGTCTTCATCAGACACATCATCTCCATCATCACTCTTCTCCTCTTCATCATTTTTTACTTTTGAAGCTTCCTTCACCCTCTTAAACTTGATGGCATATCTTTCTCTTTTCCTGGCCTCCTCTTTCTCTTTCTTCTCTGCTTCCTCTTTCTCAAGGACAGCTTGTGTACCTCTCTTCACTTCTATGTCAACTGTAGATGAATCAATCAAATAGGTTATTTCAACCCTCTACAACAATGGATTGGTTTTACCAAGGAAAGGAATGCAATGATTCTAAATACACCATATAAACTACAAAGAATTCTGACAGGTTAAAGATAATGAATAAATGATAGAAAACTGTGAAGAGAAAAAATCCCAAATTTCATTTCATTTTTACCAAATGGTCAAGCAGAACAGTAAAATAATATACAGGTATTATAATTCTGTACTATAAAAGTGATTAAACTCTTCAAGCTATCAGTGAGAAAGTTCAAATCAATTCTGGTGTGAAAATTTATATGTAAATTCATGTACATGAAAATCACTGTCAAAACTCACATGAAAATGTCTAAGACTTTGAAAATTTCAAAGCAATTAATGAAAGCAACTGAACGCTTAGATATTGAAATGCGTAGGAAAATGGATGCATATAGACTTATAAAAATATTGTGGTTTTACAGAACTGGCTGTTTTAGAATTACATGGAGTTGACTGAAAATAAGTTTGTATAAAAAGGTTACTGAGTAAAGCAACAACAAAAAATCCAAGTAAAAGAAAATCATTATGAGGTACTGTACATGTGAAGGATTTGAATAGGCTCATGAAAGGTTGTCAGAATATCAAGTATTCCATGCAGATAGGAGAAATTAGTTTATCATTTTTTCATATCTATATATGAACAAGCAATCATGCTATCAAGACAAAGTAAAGATTTTCAGTTCTAAATACTAGTATACACTATATCTATCAAAAGTACATAATGTAAAATCACTTATTTTCATGGGTTCATATTTTACATCATTTGAGGCAAAAATATATACTTTCAAGGGGTCTTGATGTTATCAATCTTTACGTGGAACATTGCAATCTATACATCTTAACAATAATAAGGTCATTCAAATCTAGGGATCTAAATAAAGGCGAAACAAACGCACCATTATCATTCCATGAATTCAATGAAAATTAAATCTCCATGAAAACTGGTAATTTCACAGTATCTAGTACATGTTTACTAAAGTATATATATATGTATGTATGTGTATATATATATATATCGGTTGAAAAGGCTTGACAGTATTTTGGCACATTATGCTACCTTCAGCAGTTGCGATGTTTCTCCGATCATCTGAAATGGTCATATCAAATATTATCACACCTTGAGAAACTATAGGAACATATTTCTTCATATCATCAGATCACATCAACAAAATACATACTTCATAGAAAAACATTCATTTGAACTTATTTTCATTATCAACTATGAAATTGCAATAATATACAATGGTTTTAAATTCAAAAATATACAAATTACACTGTTTAAAACACATTATGAATTATGAAAATTAAAATGTTTAAAAATTAACAAAGATTAGTGATTCACTTTTAAAAGCAATAATTTACCTAAAAATCAAATTTACAGCATTCATATCAATTGATATATATACTGACATGCAAAAGAAACACATCTCAAAATTCTTGGTAATACTTTTATTATATCATTCACATATATCATTTAATTTATATATCTAATAAAAGATGCATATCTATTCTATTGGATAACACAGTAAATTTAAAATTAACCATCATCACTTTGGCAAAAAATGTCAGGGCTGAGGAGGCCATAGCTATTGAAATTTTCATACTTCAAGAACAAATATGCCCCTCCCCCCCTCCTTTAGCTTTTGTTGCTGCTCAAATTCTGCAATGCCTAGAGTTTGTTACACAGTTAATGAAATACGGGTGTTCTGTCACTCTTCCAGAAGTCCCTGACACAAAGCGGGTAGAGCCTCTGAGAGATTGTGCTTTTGTGTTTCTAGCCAACAGTACCTGTACTGCCCTGTTGTGTGCATTGTTTGGTACCCTAGGCATCCTTTACGCAATATGAGAAACATTTCCTGATCAGGATATAGGGCTCAAGGAGGGTGTGACCGGTCGACAGGGGATGCTTACTCCTCCTAGGCACCTGATCCCACCTCTGGTGTGTTCAGGGGTCCATGTTTGCCCAACTATCTATTTTGTATTGCTTATAAGAGTTATGAGATTGATCACTGTTCATTATCTTCACCTTTCAATATTGAATTATTCTTACCAGATACCTGAAGGACAACATAACGGTCCGAGATGCATGAAATGCTCTCATGTGTATCTGCCTATATGCTAATCAGAGTATGTATTGATGTCTCGCGAACACAAGAACACATAGTGTGACAGAGTTCAGTCAACCATGAATTGCTTGGAAATGTGTATGATATCATGCAATTCAAATATTGCTAATAATAAATCATTAATATTTAAAAATCATTTACATTTCATTGGTTTCATTTCTTTCGCATGTCAGTGTATAATCTAAAATATTAGCTATGTGGATGCTATAGGGAAGTACTATATAAAACACTAAAAAACTAACTACTAAAATACTGGTTCTTTCAATGCACTCAAATAGGTCTGATTATATAATACTTCAAGCATCAAAAAGTACTAACAGAAGGTCCACAAATTATTGTAACTTGTATTAAGTTTGTAATCTAAGAATTCATATCTTTAAAAAATGTAGAATGAGTCACTTAAAGTAGAATGAGTCACTTAAAGGTATTTAGTAATTGGGGGGGGGGGGGGGGGGGGGACAGAGAAAGATTCAAACTCTCTAGACATTTCTGTCTTAATTCAATATTTATCTTTCATCACAGAGTAATCCTTTTTCAATCTTAGTAAAGGCACATCATTTACATCAGTTTTCCATAGACTTTAAGTGGTTTTCTGAGCTCAAATAAAATATGAACACTGCCATTTTTGTTAAGAGGTACAAGTCTATGATGAATTATAAATAAATGAAGAAAATAGTCAGATTTTCACAGATTTTACATATGATGGAAAAGTCATGAGACCTTAATTAAATCAGGCTTCATATCACTAGGTTAGGGGATTCATTCTTTGTCTCTTGTGTTACTATCTGACACTTTCACCAGTATCTAATGTCCAATAAACCAATTTTCATTAAATTTCATGTACCAGGGTTCACTGATTAATAATAAGCTCATATGAGAGTTACAATTTGATAAGCTTAATAATTTGATATATATATTGAAAATGCACAAACTCATGCTCACATACATGTGGGCTCTATGCAACAGACTTCCGCTTGGAACATGGGCATATCAGAAGCTCCCCTTCAATGACCTTGACCTTTTAAAGTTAACCTTAAAAATTTGTAGGAGCCCAGATCTTTATCCTAGGTACACTGAGATAAGAAATGTGGCTTAATTCTTTTATGCTGTAAATTTCAGTGAACATGTCATGAAATAATACAGGACATTTAATGGATCATGGTGACCTAATTTCTTATGGAATGTCCTATTTATAGTTTGCATGTAGTAAATGTTATAGTGTACTTGTATGCCATAGGAGCCCTGTCTAAACTTGATCTCCAACAAATGGATGACTCTAAAACTTTGATCAGATCAGCTCAACTGAGTTTTTGGCTTAATAGTTTAGCTAAATATGCTTAATTGCTACTCAAAAGAATACATATACAATTTTATCACTCAACTAGCTGGCTTTTGCTACATTGCAGTCAGTATAAAATCAAGCAATTCAAATCTCATTGCAGAGATATGATATGTACAAAAAAGCACACACTGAACTATATCTCAAAATACTGTGAATATAGGTCAAAAGCATTCAAGGGTGATAACTCTGAGGATAGTGGCTATTGAGGATAATCTTCCACTTGTGTACCTGAAGGAGTAGGAGGGGTGTAGACATCATAGTGAAACATCCTTTGATACTGAATTAAAATATCTTCAGACTTCAGCTGAAATTTTGAAGGTTGCTCCAAAGCTACCTCGCGTATAGTTGGGAAAATACCTACACTTTGTAAATCACCTGAAATCAAATCATTTGCTGATACATGAATAAAATATTCTGGTTGATAGTTGTTTAACATAATATAATATACAAAATTACAAGATTAACAATCTATATTTCTGATTTTGATAGAGTTTTATTTTCTATCATTTATACATGACAAATTGAATCCTCCCAGAGCATGCGAAATATCAAGATTAACAGTTAGAGACATAGTATTGTACATAACACTCAGAGATAAAGAGAAGTTCAACTGAAAAGCATGTTGAATGACTCTATATGCACCGTTTCTAGATTCGCTACCATTTGTAATATAAAGGCTATATTAAATGTTTTCCGTATTCCAGGCATGCAAAAAGTAAGGGGCATAGTAAACAGTTTACAGTATTCTAAGCATCTCAGTCAGGCTACAATGATTACCGGTACTGTGTCTAAATACATGGGTAGAAAGCTATTCCTAAACTGTACTGACTTCATAATAGCCTTAGACTGAGTCTACCTGTGTACCAGTTAGTCAGTGGTGGATCCAAGAATTTAACATGCAAAAATAATGATAGTCACTTTTGAATAGCTAGATCTAGTTTCAATTCCAGATTGTCTAATGCAAAGTTTGATACTTATGTATGAAGACTAATGTAATTGTGATTCTTTCCCAAATCCATCACCGACTTGTGGCAATTTGACTTGTTTTCAAATATATATATCAGGATAAATATGAATTCCCATCATAGTCATGCACATGATCATCTAGGACATCTTCTCAAAATTCTAAGTACTGCATAAATATGAACTTCATTTGCAAATAACATCATGACTGATCTCTATCTTTATTTTTTAAAGAAATTTGTTAGAAATCCATTCCAGCAAAATGAGATTAGATATATCATTAAACAGAAAATTACAATATGTGAATACATAACATGCTATAGGTGTAATAAAATTTTACAAACCTCCCTTCTCACCACACTCAGTGTGAGCATACCATTAACATGGACAACTCTGAAGTTTCATAAGGATATGCAAAAATGCTTTTATTTCATGATTTTGTTATTATTTTTAATAGCAATAATGAATCAAAAACTCTGGCATCTATTCCATTTCATAAATTATGAGCCAAACACACAACCTTACACGGTATTCACATCAAATTTACACACAACCTTCCACAGGTATTCACATCAAATTTACACACAACCTTACACAGGTATTTACATCAAATTTACACACAATACAGAATAACATACATGTAACAGTCATGCAACAACATCAAAAGGCCAGTCTGTGCTAGCATAGCCCCCACCAAGAACGCTGAGGCATTCCCCTCAGACAAGCCTCTGAGATAGCCCCCACTGGAAACCCTGACATTCCCCTCAGACAAGCCTCTGGGATAGCCCCCACTGGAAACCCTGACATTCCCATCAGACAAGCCTCTGAGATGGCCCCCACTGGAAACCCTGACATTCCCATCAGACAAGCCTCTGAGATGGCCCCCACTGGAAACCCTGACATTCCCATCAGACAAGCCTCTGAGATGGCCCCCACTGGAAACCCTGACATTCCCATCAGACAAGCCTCTGGGATAGCCCCCACTGGAAACCCTGAGGCATTCTCCTCAGACAAGCCTCTGGGATAGCCCACACTGGAAACCCTGAGGCATTCTCCTCAGACAAACTTCTGGGATAGCCCGCACTGGAAACCCTGAGACATTCTCCTCAGACAAACCTCTGGGATACCCCACTGGAAACCCTAAGGTATTCTCTTCATACAAGCCTCTGGGATAGCCCCCACTGGAAACCTGTGGTATTCTCCTCATACAAGCCTCTGGGATAGCCCCCACTGGAAACCCTAAGGTATTCTCCTCAGGCAAACCTTTGGGATAGCCCCCACTAGAAACCGTGAGGCATTCTCCTCAGACAAGCCTCTAAAAAACCCTACATTGGAAACCCTGAAATATTCTCCTCAGGCAAGCCTCTGGAATAACCCCCACTGGAAACCCTAAGACATTCTCTTCAGGCAAGCCTCTGGGATCTATATATTTAGCAAATTAAGCACAGTCTGCCTTTGGCCATCAAGTCTTACATTGAAATGTTAGTAGAGAAAGCAGACTGGAACAGAAAGGAACACATATATATATAGACTGCAAGACTTTATCTGCCAGACATGGGTGTTTAGCTTTATAACATGCAATTACCCTAAAAGTTGAACAAAAGCCAAACATATAGAATATCAAAACAAGATGTATATGTGAAACACAGAGTCACTGTATTGGATGATTCTTAGGGTGGCAGATCCTGCTGAGTATTAATTCTAGGTATGACCTTGACCTTGACATCACTCATGCCACTTAATATGCAGAGCACACATGTCAATTAAAGTTGGGGACAAGGACCAACAATCAAACAGACTAACCAAAAAAGCTATCCTCTCTAATTCTATATCACTTTTTAATTATCATTTAAGAGGGCATGAAAGCCTTTAGAAAAATCTTTGTTTGCCATCTCCTGACACTATGTAAAAAGTTTTGGAAGTTGGCAATTTTTTTCTTGAAGTATTTAGTTATAGTTTTCATTCATTGGCTACTCTAAATGGTGTCCCAATAGTGAAGACAATTTGTTTCATTGAAACTGAAGAATACAGATACTTACAAATTCTAGATAAAATCAGTGAACAAGAGGCCCATGGGCCACAGCGCTCACCTGAGTCACCTTGACCCATGTTTAAAGATTTTCACCACATATTTGCATGTAAAACTTTGATCCCCTATTGTGGCCCCAACCTACCCCCAGGGGCCATGATTTTAACAAACTCAAATCTGCACTATGTCAGGAAGCTGCCATGTAAATTTGAACTTGTCTGGCCCAGTGGTTCTTGAGAAGAAAATTCTTAAGGAGGTTCTCTACATATTCATAATGGCTGACTTCCTTCTAAAACATGGATGAAAATATGAATATTAGCAATATTTGTCTATTCATTTAAAAAGTTATCGCCTAGCTGAGTAGCTCAGTAGGTTAGCATGTTGACTACTGAACTGTAGATCATGGGTTCGAGTTCAGTAGGGGTTTTAAATTCTTTTCAAATTGCTTTCGACTAAAATTGCGTTTTTTGACTAGATAAAGTAAATTTGAAAATTTTCAATTTCAAAATATTGTTGTACATATAATAATCCTCCACTTTTCTTCCATATAAAATTTCTGTGGTGTAGCATACATCCTCAAAGATTTTCCCTATATATCCGCATGTAAAACTTTGACCTCCTATTAAGGCCCCACCCTACACCCAAGGGCCATGATTTTAACAAACTTCAATCTGCACTATGACAAGAAGTTGCCATGTAAATTTCAACTTGTCTGGCCTAGTGGTTCTTTAGAGGAAGATTTTTAAAGATTTTCCCTATATATTCGCATGTAAAATGTTGATTCCCTATTGTGACCCCACCATACCCCCTAGAAGCCATGATTTTAACAAACTCAGATCTGCACTATGTCATGAAGCTGTCATGTAAATTTGAACTTGTCTGGCCCAGTGGTTCTTGAGAAGAAGATTTTTAAAGATTTTCCCTATATATTCACATGTTAAACTTTGATTCCCTATTGTGGTCTCAACCTACCCCAGGGACCATGACTTTTACGAAGTTGAAATTTTTCTAATTATCTCCCCTTTAAAGGTAAAGCTCTTCATCTGAAAAAAAAAACCAACAACTTGAATTTCCTTCACCCAAGGATGATTTGTACTAAGTTTGATTGAAATTGGCTTGCTGGTTCAGGAAAAGAAGATTTTTAAAATTTGTATTTTCGCTATTTCGCTAATATCTCCCCTGGGAGAAGGGTTTTGCCCCTCATTTGAACAAACTTGAATGCCCTTCACTCAAGGATGATTTGTGCCAAGTTTGGCTAAAATTAGCTACGTGGTTCTGAAGAAGAAAATGAAAATGTGAAACGTTTACAACAACAACAACAACGCCAACGACAGACTGCGGAAAGTTTTGATCAGAAAAGCTCACTTGAGCCTTAGGCTCAGGTGAGCTAAAACTGACTAGTGTGCTCAACAGGAATGAATTAACTTATGAATTGATGATATTTATTTCAGTCAGTTGGGCAAGGGGAGACAAATAACTTCTTAATTTTAGTCTCAGCTGAAATTCACTTATTCTGCCAAAAATTAGTGTAACATTTAGGGGTATGCAAATATAGTCTTTTGATATTAACAATAATATTCTAGGAGTAAGTTTACAAATTACACAGCATCAGAATAAATGCAGAATGTTTCCTGATGACACCATGATATTTATCACTATGTTATATATGACTGTATAGATCAAGTTATCATTAACATCACACTTCAGAAAAGAAAATTAACACAGATTAACCAAATGAACACAATGAAAATCTAATTAGTTATATAAATTATGCATTTTTCACCTTTTGCAATATCAAGCAAATTAATCAATTAGAAAATGAATTAAGACCATATTAATGTTGAAACACCTAAATGCACTATATTTCAGTTTACTTACTCGCTAAACTTGGTTTTCGGTAGACTATTTTTCGTTTTGAAGCTACATATACACAGAGGAAATGTACAATGTATATAATTTCAACACTTAGTCTTAAAGAAAATGTTGAAAAGATAGAATAAATTTGTCTACTCATTGTTACTGTGTGTGTTACTGGAAGTAAATTTATACCTTCTTGTTCTGCCTTTAGGAGCCGTAGACGCTCTGCCTCTTCAATGGCAGCTAACTCTGCAAGAAATAATTTAAAAATTTATCCATATCTGTGTCCAGTAATAGTGGAACCAACACAATCATTGTCGAGGAGTAATAGTGTCTTTCTCTTTACATCAGAGATTTACATCTTGAGAGAATGACATAACAGCATAAGGGGTTGCATATAGTGTCTTGTGACAAGGCACTTTATCTGAGTTCCATTATCTTATTTAACTTTGTTGCTTACTGACACTTAGATCAGATGGAGCTTAAAACTTAACCATCAATTCAAATAATGCCTGCGCACATATCTGCAGATACTATTGTATTGGTATCTATATTACAGAAATGACCCAATTGCATTTTTCTCTTTCTGCAGCTAATCTGAAATGTTTGAATTTGCAGAACACAACTATTAGGGAAAAGTTAATTTTTTCATTATTTGTAATAGGATGTCCTTTCACAATGCTGTATTGTAAATGTGACCGTGATTCTATCACACTTTTCTTAATCATATCAATTCTCAGAAAGAAACGTCAGTGAAATATATATATATTATTATTACAGTAACTTGATCCGAAGAGTCGGATCACGTCTCATTGACAGGCTCCGATCGTCAGATCACATGAGACATGAAGCGTCAAGTTTAATCTGATGATCCGCGCCTGTCAACGAGACGTGATCCAACTCTTCGGATCAAGTTACTGTAGCAATGATAAATTTATCATATACCCCATTATTCACTTTTATAACCACATTTATAAGATAATAAATGTGATATGAATTATCAAAAACACAGCCATACAGTGAAATTATATCTTGTGTACGCAGTTTCATTTGTGACATGGTCGATGTTTTCCACAAAAAAACGTTGCGTTGATGCATTGTGACGTCAACAGTTTCAGAGGATACTGATACGGATTCAGAAAACCACAATGTGGTGATCCGGAAAATCGTATCACAATATGTGAAATCAACAGTATCAAAAAACAAAACATTGATGGGTATATAATAATATTTATTACAATTAATATGGTCTAAACAACGACCCTGTAATTTAGAGGGGGTAAACAGGGGCAGTAACTAGAGTATGTTAGGATTGCTTGTAGATGAAGGACAGGAATAATTGTTTGTGGCACTTTGAATGATTGTAAACAATTTATGTATGTAGATCTGTGCTTGCGTTTATTTCCTCATTATCAAGACGAATATATTGAACTGTCAAATCAATTCTCCATGTCAGATGTTTAAGAGCTTCAATGTATTCATTGAAGTGGATTGTTTAGAGAAATATGCATGGGTGATTTAGTATGCAGAGCAAATGAGAAAGTGAATAGTCAAAACTGTTATTGGTATGGACTTCATGTTGTGTAACAGAGAGACTCAAATGAATAGTTAATCAAACAAAGTACATTTTAAACATTTTATAGAAATAAAAAAATATAACATAATACTATACTGAAGTAGATTGGTACATTGTAATAAACTAGAACTGTCCTAATGGGACTTATGCCTCCTGCTGGACACATTGGATGGTGGGAAATAGTGCATTTGTGCTCGTTGAAGAATATATACTCTGGACAATGACAACACAACAACAATCAACCCCCCTCCTCAAATGAAAAAAATATCCATAACTTTCTCGAATATTAAAAAAATCTCAATTAAAATAGCAGGTGCACAATTTTATTATTTATATAAGATATACACCAAGTTTTAATCAAATCTGCTTATTTGTGTTAAAGATATACTCTGGACAAACAGACAAGGTGATTCCAGTATACCCCCCTAAAACTTCTTTTGTGTGTAAATAGTATAAAACAAGCCTTCAGTGTAACTTTTATTAGAATATGAAATAGGAATCCTAGTTTTCACAAATAGAGCAAAAACTAGCTGACGCAGTGATTTAAAAACACCCCACCTCACCCCCCTCTGTACAGTACCTCTCCGTCTGGCTTCCATTTTCATCATGTTAGTCAGCCTCCTTAATTCATTGTATGCAAGTTTCCAATCAATGCCCATCTTTCTTGTGTTGGCTCGTAACACAATTTTCTCCATATTGGTTATTCCTTCCTCTAAACCTGAATATGGAATAACCATTGAAATTACATCAAATTCATTCAATAACAATAAGTTTAATTAGACATCAACATCGATCAATGAATGTTATTAAAATGAAGAAAGTTCAGTCTAGCTTAACAAAGCCTTTACCTAATTCATGACATTTAATCATCCACAGACTATCTGTAGCACAGAGAAACCGCCATCGTCGACATACCTTAAAAGAATGCAGAAATTTATTCAGCAAAAGTTTTTGGAAAATGTCAAATATTTTCAGTTAAAATCTTGGACAAAAAACATTGAAATTTTCATATCATGCCAAGTACAAGTAAGCCTTACTTGAGCTGAAATGTTAACATCCTTTGGCATCAGTAGGGAGAAGATGTACAGAAGAATTTTGTCTGAAAGTCTATTGATGTCCCTGGTTCCTCTCAGTCTGAAAAAATTCCTAAACTGTTTACCTTACAGCATGAGAACCATAAATACATTTATCATAGACTAATGGTTGAAATGAAGTGAATTTCATTTCTTGAGGTTAGCATGATATACGAAAAATAAATGGATAAAATGAATTATGCTTATAATGAACAATAACTGTCTATGCATATTTCACTATAGTTTATATCTATGTACTATGAGCAGCACGACAGTCTATCATGATTTTTTCCTTTGTATATTTCAAAAACTCGAGTTAGGAAGGTAAAAATCCTAGTTTTACTTTCCCTTACCTTTGGTGAATGTGGTGATTCATGGCATTCAATACCTCTGATCCTGAAATCTTGAGAATTTCTTTCAACAGTGTTATTTTTTCATAGTCCTCCCACATGTCAAGCCACTGAAAATAGACAGGTATACATATATACTCGCTTCTCACTCTATCATACGTCCCATTGTATTGTGCTGTTCTTATTTTCATTGATTACGCATGTGCAACGCTTCCTTGTGGCAGGTTATTTTTGGTATCAAAACATGAAATCACGTTTTTAAGTCAAATAATATATTTTGAATTAAAGTTTATGTTATTGGTAAGTTTCAGCAAAATAAGTTCAAATAAGGCAAAATTTGAATTTTTCTAAAAATAGACCAAGAGAGCATTGAAAATAATATACATTGTTTGGCCAATTTCTATTCCAATCCTTCTGAATAGTTTCCAAAATATTGTCTGGTTATTTTCGTTGCTTAGAATACGTGATTAGTGCCAATGCTAAAAAAACAAATGTAGAAAGCCAGAATAATAAAAATCAAATAGATATTTTCATGAAAATCTAAATCTCACTTGGTTTTATTTCTTATGATAAATCATTTAGGCACAATTTTGATATTTTAAACATATTTATCTTCATTCTTTTGTTCAGAATAAGAAATTTATTATCATTAACTCATAGCATACAAATTAAGCAAGGCATCAATCATACATGCTGAATTTTCCATGAAATATTTTTTATTATAACAGGTCAAAGGTAAGAAAAAAGCCAAGCGTATTGTAAGATTTTAAAAAAAAAAATATTGAATGATGTCATTTTTTTGCACTCTTTAGATTGATATGATGATACAATGGAACTCTTCAATTTCAACTAACACAAAGCCAACTGAAGTTGCACTCCGTATTTTTCACAATTAAAAAAAAAATTTCATTGTTTTATTGTTTTTACTGTGTCAGTTGAGGAAATGATGTACTTTTTTTAACATTACAAATCTAACTCAAAATATTACTGTATTAAAATGTTTTCATAGATACCATTTAACTAGCACAATACAGTGAGACACCGAGGTATAAATACCTTGTTTTTACCACTTTTTGCATACTACTGTATTACATTGCTTAGCAATGTCATAGTCAAAATATCAAATAGTAATATTGTAAACTACACATCAAAACATGCATTAAACAGAAATGACTATTTGTGTTATTTTTTCAGGAGTGAATGAATTCTTTATGTTCTATATTACACACTCTACCAACATCATTCAACAAAATCTATAAAAAATTTAACAAACTACATACATTCCAAATCTTCAGAAGTTGTTCTTTGAAATGAGCAATGAGATCTCTCTTCTTGGCTTTAAGAAAAACCATTCCTTCATGTGGTTGTTCTGTCCACCACTTGACCCCTTTAAATGACCGCTGTAGGGAGATGGGGACATCTTGTAGATATCTGGGTTTCTTCACTTGTCCATATCGGATTTCTTTCTGCATTGAACCTACAAAATTAATTTGACAATCATCAAACATACAGCACATTGTATATTATCATCTTAAAATGGAAAAACAAAAGTGTACATGTCTAAATTGGCGAATTTTAAATAATTAATCTGTACAAAATTTTAATAGGGCTTTTATCTAAAATAATTATCATAAAAATATATCAAGTAAATGATATTTATCCTATTACCTTCTCTAGCTAGTCCTCTCCTGGAGAAAAAGTCTGGAGTGCTAATGGTTGTTGGGGCGCCATAGAACTCGTACCTCAGGTGTGATACACTTTTGTGAGAAATATTAGACAGACTCCTTGTAAGCTCTGTCCCACGCTTTGGCAGATCTGTCTTCACCATTGATCTGACAGCAGGAGATATGATTCGGAACTCTCTCCCTGGAGGTGGAATGAGACTAAGATCGGATTTTCTCCGAAGCTGTACTGACTGACTCCTCTGTAAACTGGATTTCCTGGATACTGGTTTGTTTTCCTCTGAAAATGTTGTGTTTTCTCTATTTACAAATTTCTGTAGTATAGCAACCTCTCCCAAGGCACTCTGCATGATGGTACTTGCCAGATTGTCAGCAAAGTTGTGAACAGGGGACAATTCTGTCCTCTCTGAGAAAATAACTCTCTCCTGAATGACTCCCAGTTTGTCTGTAACCATACTTCCTTTATTTACCTCTTTGTTAGTGGTTGAAGGCACAGAACTGACCGCTGAGTCAGACAATAAATCCTCCTGATCATACTTGAGAGACTGTACAGCTGAAGCCTGCGTTTGTGGAGGTCCTAGAAGAGCTCTCTCATCGTACATACTAGCAATAGTGTAGACACTATTATTGTCGCTCTTTTGTGACTGTCGGCTGCCTATTTTAGATGGCGTTCTGCTTTCTCGGATGTCAGACCTGGTTTTTGAGTTCATGAAGGGGGAGAGGGGATACCGAAGCTTGTATGCAGCTGCATAGTCCCGGTGTTTGACTGGTTCCAATGTGGTTGCCAAAATGTCCAATTGTCTTGTGCTGCACCTTTAGGTCAAAAGACTTTTATTCATACCATATATTGTACATCAAGGATGTTGTAATCATTAGCAGATCTAATCTTAGTATCAGTGTATGGCCTCATTTTCAAATTATTTTGTTTCCTTAATTCACACTGTAAAGCATATCTGAGTTTTTGAACTTTTGATTACTCCAATATGTTTATTATATATGATAGGTGTAGTTAAATTAACCCAGTTTGTAACTCTCAATCTTCCATAATTTTATTAACATGTTTTACCTCTTTTTCATTTCTTACCTGTCCACAATACCATACAGAAGAGTCTTTTGTTGCCAAGGCCTCCATGATTCAAACCAGTCACAAATGGTTTTATAAATTTGTTGATTGTTGAACTTGGAGTAGCTTTGCACACCAACAGAAGAATCTGATTTTAATGGTGGTAGGTAGACGATTCCCTCAAAGTTACCATACCTCAGTCCCTCTGGAGCACCCTTCAGGGAGTGACTGCGGGTTAGACTGATGGGGACAATGGTGCTTGGCATTATGCCTGTAACAATCATGATATATTAAGTAGATATTTCATATTCTTATAAGTACACAAAATACTTTAAATTTCAAATGAAGCAATCATTCACAAGTTAACTTTGCTTGAATCCATGAAACAATAAAGTCTCTAATATATTTTTAATTCTATCATTACACTATGGAAAAGTTAAGAAATAATGCAAATTTAAACTTTCAAGCCTTCTGCACAAGGAATTTCACCACATAGTGCAATTGTAACATTACTTTTGCAACACAAAACATAACACTTCAATTTTATGTTTTTAGTGAAACATTGATGACTCTTCTTTAAAAGCAAGCAGTTAATGCATTTTTAAAAATCTTTAGAAAAAATATATAAAAGGCAATAATACATTATGAACAATTAATTTCTCTTCTTTTTAAATGTCAATTTTGGAAAAATATGTATTTTAATTGTTGATTGGATTTGTATTGAAATAGCAATATATAATTACAATTTACAACAAGAGTATCGCAAACGGTACATAATACGCCCGTGAAATGCTTACATAGGGTGTTTTTCTTGTGCTATAATTTGTATAACTTTGCTTCAGGTATTATCAGCCATCATGAGGCTGTGACAAACTTTCATATGAACAAAGGGTCTTAGCTTAAAAATCTAGATTTCCTCAAAATGGACCAAGTTCAACAACCTGTAATGTTTTCAAAAATGGAAGAAAATCAAAATCCTTCCCCAGATGCATGTGCACATCTTCAATAGCCATACAAACACTCCACAAAATAAGATGATCCTCACTTGAAAACTGTGGGAGGAGTTGGACAGACAAATTATGTACCCTCCATAGAATATTAATTTCCAAATATACTAAGTTCAACAACCTGTAATTTTCTCAAAAATTGTAGAAAATCAAAATCCATCCCACATCTTCAATACCCATACAAACACTCCACAAAATAAGAAGATCCTCACTTGAAAACTGTGGGAGGAGTAGGGCGGACAAATTATGTACCCTCCATAGAATATTAATTTCCAAATAGACTAAGTTCAACAACCTGCAATTTTCTCAAAAATTGTAGAAAATCAAAATCCATCCCACATGCACATCTTCAATACCCATACAAAGACTCCACAAAACAAGAGATGTTTGTAAAACACATGCCCCACCCCCACCCCCCATGGTGCAAAATTGAAAAGGGTTATACACACACATCATTTAATTGATAGTAGTATCATCAATTCAAAATATTGAGCAGAAATATCTTCCTATGTCAAGAGTGAATTGACCATGTGACCTCAAAATCAATAGGGGTCATCTTCTTCTGAAGATGTACTGGTGTACCAAGTTTGATGTCTGTCAAGCAAAGGGTTCTCTAGACATTGAATGGTCAGTATATTCCTATGCCCAGTTTGACCCTTGACCTTTGACATATGACCTTAAAATTAATAGGGGTCATCTACTCCTTAGGATGTACCAGCGTGCTAAGTTTGATGTTTTTCAAGCAAAGGATTCTCAAGATATTGAGCCGATATTATATTCCTATGTCCAGAGTAGATTGACCCTTGACCTTTGGACCTGAAAAACAATAGGAGTCCTCTTCTACTCATAACCAACCCACATATGAAATATCGTTATCATCAAGTGAATGGTTCTCAAGATATTGAGCAGACAACATGTGGTCATTGTAGGGAGCTGTGGGAATGGAAGAGTTACCTCCCATAAAAATCAGTGAAAACATATAAACACTACCTCTGTCTGAAATTACATAGACTATAGGGAATGGATACCCTCTCAATAGTTTTTTGGGATCTTTTCAGATTTTGGGGCTTTGACAAAAATCAATAAAACAATCAAAATTTACAACATAAAATCCCACTTTCACTATTGTTAAAGACACATTCTATGAAATTTTTTATTTTATGAAAATTAAACAGTATATACTTTCAATGCTAATATCAATATTTAAGAATTCCAAAGAATTATACAAATCAAATTTATTTTGAATGCTGTGTACAGGGTTATTTTCCGGCCCTTGTTATTTTTGCCTTTCTGCACTTGGTCTAGCTCCGTGTTAAATTCGCCCAGACACAGTTGTATTAAAAGATAGATAAGAGAAAAAACAATTTCACCCAGTCTTAAATTGCCCCACTGACAACAAGGGCGAAAATAAAACGGGGGTGAATATTTCCCTGTATACAGTGTTTCATCCATTGAAAGGAGAATTGGCAAAAAATTAAAGGCAAAAAAATCATAATTAAATCTCCAATTTCTAATTTGATTGGATTTGAGGGCCTTATCACTGTGACATCACAATGTAGCTGTACAGTACAGCCTACTATGAGACATGAGATAGTTGTGTTGGCTATGATGCTATTAAAGCAACAACAGACACTATATTAATGGCGTGGAGTCCTTGACATAAAATATTTTGATCACAAGATCAGTGTCCTACCTAACCTTAATTAAAGATTTCAAATATTTGCATAACATTAAATTATTGATATAAAAAAATATGATGATATGTTCAGGATATGGAATACAGGTGACTCTCAATGGCTCGAACTTCGATCTCTCGAAGTTGTCGGTCTCTCGAAGTGAAATCATTGTCCCGATTTTTCTCTCTATTTAACAAAGCAAATTTACTATCGATCTCTCGAACGTTCGATCTGGCCTTACCTGGATTTTGTTGAATGCTGGAGGGGTAATTAGGTGTTTACATAGTTGAAACATCGCCGGTGCTTCTTTGTGGAGGTGACACACTCGAGTATATAATTGGCTAATTGGTCAGTTTCCACATTGCACTGGGGTTTTGAATTTGAGTCGTGATGATCAAAATTATATATAATCCGACTATGAATAAAATCTATAATTTGTTTTGATGTGACAACGAGAGAGTAAGTTTTATACATTATTTAGAGATCTACAGATTGTTAAATTTCTCGAGTTTGTTCTTTTTGTGTAAAGTTACTCTAAAACATCATTTTACTCATTCGTTAGAATTTTTGTTTTGGGTAAAGTGACATAACATTGTCCTCTGTTTAGTTTGCGATAGTAAAGCGTCATCGGAACTTGGTTTAATGTATGCCTATCTAAGCATGATTAAAGAGCAAATAAATACATAAACTTTGAAATGTTTTTATTAATGCAAAATAAGGTTTTTTATTTTTATATCAAAGTACCTGACGAATATGAAGGAAAACATGTCAAAACGATCTTGTCGGTATACATTTCTGGTTACCGTAAAATCTGAACCATACCGGCTGACCTTCAATTTCCGAATTTCAATCTCTCGAACTCTCGATTTCTCGAAGTTTTATCAAGGTCTCTTGAACTTCCGAGTTATCGAGAGTCACCTGTATGTTTTTATCTTGTGCACATAACATCATCTTGAGCACATATGACTTAACATTTTAACATGTAACTTAAACCTAAAATCTGATAGTTTTAAACTATGACGTAAACAGTTACTTTTATTATTAATAATGGAATTATTACCCACAATTAGAGATGTAAACATACAGTTGAGATGTATCGCTATATATTGTGATACAACAAGACCATATCCTGATACATATTGAAAAATATTTTTAATAAAGAGTACAAATCAGACATGTGATCATACTCTGATGATTCTCCTGCGCGCCATCTTTTGTTTTCAAAATGCTGTAAGGGATCATATACTAGTAGTAAATGTTTTATTTTTTACAAGCCTAGTTCTCATTATAATAAAGGAACCTACATGACATATATTTCAAGATGAATGAGAAACGATATCACATACTGTATTGGAAAAAAATGAAATATTTATTTTGCATCACAATACAATTAAAAAAACTTCAATATATTGCAATATAGCAATATGATCTCAGTGAATATTGTATTTCTCAGGTAGCTGAATCATTTTGAAGGTCTAAAACTGACAAACATTGTTTTATCAATGAATAATTTAAATTCAGTTGCTAGAGCTTACATTGTGAACAATATCTGGTCAACCATTTTTGTTTACCGCTACTAGAGTGCAAGACCTAATCTAAAGTGATTATAGACATGGTGTGTTTTATTGGAAAACGAGAAAACTAATAACAAGTCATATCAATTTGGGAATTCCCAATTCAATTTTGGTCTAATATTGGAAAAAAATAAATACTATATATTCAATTAAAATGCATGTGGAGGTGAATATAACTTATAACATTCTACTTTTCTAGTTTGTTGAATCTCACCCAATCAGAAAGCTTGCAATAATCAAATCATATAATAAAATGCAATACTAAATTAAACAAACTTTGAAAAGAATTCTATGTTTGGAAGTTATACTTTCGATCAGCCTTATTATTAAACAAAATTGTTTGTATCACCATGACCATTAATGTATTTGGATTACCTTTACTAAAAGTTTGAAACAATGTCTTAAACATTGGATCTTTTGAAAACAAGAGCACCTTTAATATATACTATACAGTGATTTTTATAGGCCCATTTTGGGTCCGAATTTCGGCCCTTTCCCCTCCTAAAAATTGTCAATTTTTTCCCAATTTAGCTTGCATTTTTCCCAATAATAAAATTATGAAAGGAAAACGTATTTGAAAAAAAATAAACATTCGATGTGAATTATATACCTAAGACTTAACAAAGAGTTATGGGAATGATGATTTGGATAGAATATTTGAAAATTTTAGAAGGTTAAAGAAAATTAGATGTGTAAAATAAAGATGATATAATGTTTGATATGATTTTAAAACTTATTTACGATAAAATTGATTTTTCCCAATTTGACTGAAATGTCGACAATTTTTCCCAATTCGAAAGCCATGCACAGGACCCTTGTAAAAAATGTAGAAAAATCACTGCTAGTTCTATGTCAGCAGGGTTTGACATTCACTTTTTGGAGCATTATAGACCAGTCGGGCTACTTCAAATGATTTTTACTAGACCTGACCTTATATCCACTTGCCCTGACCAACTTTCCAGAAAAAATTATAGGAATTTCTCCATACTTAAGTACTTGATTCAAATGAAAAACGTTAAGTTTGAACTAAAACGTATTTATAATTGTCTCAAAAAATCTTTAGTCTTAATTATCATTCAATTTGATGCTTTTATTTTCAAACACTTTTTCTGTTTCTTTAAATTCTACCCGGCACAGAAATTCTTAATTTAGTTCAGTTACAATAAAATGACCCCATGCAACCTTCTTTTTTTTTTTTTAATTTCTGTTTCATAAGTTCTGCTTTGTTTCTTCCTAACCTTTTCCTTTTTTTCTCTTGGGACAATTCTTTCCTTGAAGACGAAAAGTCGTAATTGAATATAGAGACCTTCCCCCACATATGTCAACACTGAAAAATGGCTGTTTATGACGTAATTTATTTATTTGATATAAATACTTTCTAATATTTAATTCAAATAAACTGGTTTTTTAAAATGAAAATGAATTCAATTTATCCAAAACATAACTTTACAAACATTAACATCGAGTAGCTGTCGTAAAACATCACTTATTTCCAACCACAACTTATAGATTATTTCTAAACCATCACACGGTTTAAACTCTTTACATTTATTTTTTAATTAAGAATAAAATATCTTATTGCGTAAAATAAAGTTTCTTATTTATTTTTTCAACACAACCAGTCGGACTTTAAAATAAATCAACATTTTACCCAACTGGACCTATCATTTAGTAGACTCGGTCGGTCGGATGTGCCTTAGTGTCAAACCCTGGTCAGAATGGTACGGAAACATGCTGCTCTCAAATGGTGAAAACTAGAGTCTGCGTATTGCAGGCAGAATATCAACATATTAAAGGTAAAGAATCATCATAAAGGCATGCAAGGGAGTAGGCAATTTCATCAATAGATCAAGAAGAAGGTATACCTACAGGCAAAAATCCCAACATTGAAATTTGCCTGTATGACTTTCATTGTAAGGGGGGGGGGGGGGGGGGGGGGGGTAATTTTGTTGACTCCTGCGATAGAGGGCATGATGATAATACGGTAACCGCTTTCACAAAGGTAAAATTCTATCGCTCTTAAATTAGTGATATATATTGGTTGAATTACATCATTGCATATAAGAGCTATTGTATACATTGCAAAAATGAGACACCAACCTGTGTGTATAAAAAACTCCTCACTCTAACCTAGACCGTAGCTGTTTACATCCTAACCCGCCATCTTGGTTGTTTCCAACGAAAGATTTTCGGAATACATCTAGATTTATTAGTTGTATTTTATTATTTTTCCTAATCATATCAAATGATTCATTTATGATAACATCACCCTTACCATGCCCTTTATGAAAAAAATTTAAAAATTAAAACAATCAGAAAGTGAAACTACAAATTGAGCGCGAAATTCAAAATCGAATTTTCAAGACACCACCCCGATCCCGAACAGAAATGAAAGTAGAAAGAAAACCCGATATTGAAATGAATGCAACAGATGTAGCCACTGAACCTGGATTTGATTCTTCAGATGACGATTCTGGAGAGGTTGATTTGTCACCGCTGGAAATATCATGGTAGATTAACGAAATGACTTTTCTAATTTCTGTGAGGTGTAGTGCCTTAGCTGTTGACATGAAAGATACTTATAGTTTTATCAATGTCAGTGTGTATCTAGTGTTAGATTATATGGCCTTCCTACTAGGTTTGGCTATTGAATTAATTCTGTTGTGCCAGAAATCCCGAGTTCAATCCTCAGTAGAGACATATATATTACTCAGTACATATATAGGCTAATCTGGTCTTATTAATTTTTAACGGTCAGACCACAGGGTTTTGACACAATCTGAGCTGCGCAAACTTGTGTATGTAGTATAATACAGGTATTATACTATATGACATACAAGTTTGCTCAGATTATGTCAAAACCCTGTGGTCCAGACGGGTTCGATTGCTGATGGCCAGATAGCTCAGTTGGTAGAGCACCTGACTAGAAATTTAGGGGGCCCGGGTCTGGGAAGGTGCTAGTACAGAATTAAACATTTTATTGTTATTTCATTGTGCATGCTATGGCTATGCCATACTTGTCTAACTTACAAAATAAACCTATGTAGTTCTTTATTTAGTAGGACCCATGCAGTCCCTATATATACTCGACTCTGTTACACCTAGATTGTATTGTTACAGTATACTATTATATTGTGGTATGAATATGGTAGCATGGGCTATTAATCCTCACAAGTGTCCATGTAATTTTAAAAGAATAATCATGCCCATTTATTATAGGTACATGTGTTTTTTGTTTATTTTTACACACAAGCACCTATGGTGTACACCTTGCATGTAGATATTGCAATTCTTCTTTAAACAGATTGGGTACACTCCCCACTAGAGAGATTTTCTTGCTAAAAAGCGATTATCCCTCTTTAGAGAGAATAAATATATTCCATGCAATCAAGAAAAACACCCAAGGAGTACATCTATTTGTGTTTCACAAGAAATAGAAGGAAAAAGTACTAAGATGTACGTTATTACTGCAAATATATAAACCAAAACAAAAGTAACTCACGATTTGCATTGGATTTCAGCCTCCTCTCTTACACAGCAATGTTGATATGAAATTTCTTGACTGTTTTATCAATTTTATGGAGGCAATTCACACCATGTAAAGTGTGTGTGACACTTAGGGCTTACTTAGTCAGCATTGCATGGGATTTGTTTCTATTTTCAATCAAAACAACAAAAACCTGTTTATGGTCATGCATGTTTATTTTCTCGCTAAAGAGGGATAATCATGTTTTATTGAGAAGATCTTGCTATAGGTTCCCTATTGCCATAATCTCCATTATCAAAGTAACCTGTTTAAGTTAGACCCTAGTAAGCTTTTAGTTAAGTTTCTGCATCCAAATTGGGGCGTAACCTCCTCAAGATTATTGACAACACTAGCCTATACCTTCTGCAATCATTAGAAAGACTGATTAAAAAGGCTTTTATAAAAGTTTTAGTGAGAGGAAGAAGTTAAGTCAACAAATCAAACTACTGAATTCTATTAAATAAGTTAGAAATATTTTAAAATTATCTCGTTGCCACTTAATGAATAAGATTAGACTAGGTATTAGAAATTTCAAGAAACATGCAGGCTACATCATACTCTACACTTCCATGGATACTTATGCCAGCCCGGAAAAATTAATTATTGATAATTTAAAATTACAATTAAAACATCCATATGTCTTCAATTAACCATGATGAATGTTACCACAAAATATAGTGTATACATGTATTTCTACTACAGTTTTATGTAAAGCTGAAAAGTGACTTAGGTCAGTGCTTTTATCATAATAGATACCTTAAAACATTATACGTTTATCACTTTGTAACAGGAAGGGGAAAATGCAATGTTCCTTTACCAAACATGAATTCGAACCCAGACCTCCTGAATTTCTAGTCAGGTGCTCTACCAGCTGAGCTATCTGGCCAACAGTGATTGAATCTGGCTGACCGCCACCCCTCCTTCCTTAAATTTCTTCACACTTGGAAGACATCAACCCAGGATATTTATCACCTGGCAGATATTTTCACCCATCAGTTCCTGGGGGATAGTCCATAGCACCAAATGTTAGGGAAAATGCAATGCACTAAACTGGGATTTGTATTCAGTCCCCTGAATCCCTAAAGTCAGGCACTCTAACAACTGAGCTTTCTGCCATATCTGACAAAACTAAATTGGTACAATAACCAGTTTTCTATATATACAAGTGTTAGTTTACAAGTACGGTAGTGTTAGATTGATAGAATCCTTCATTAGTACGAGTGTGGAATAGGGAAATTCCACCGAGGGGGGGGGGGGGGGGGGGACAAGATTCACAGTCTAGGATGAGGCTGTGCCACAGTTTTAGTGCATGAATTCAGGAGCTGAAAGAAAATTCAAAATTATCAAAATCCTCATTTGAAAAACCTGAAAATGGTTTGTACTGTAAGTGTAAACTAAAGAACCCAAAGTTGTCCACCAGAAAGTTATTATCAAATTACATGTAAAATTTAAAGAAAATGATACAAAATATTTTACTTCACTGTGTAACATAAATCATAGAACATTGCACAATGATCCCACTAGTGAGAACTGGTACAAAGTCACATTTAGCACGGGTATACCCCCACGACTATGGTCAGGGGCATATTGTTTTGTCCTCTCTGTCTGAAACTTTAACCTTGCTCATAACGTTTGAATGATGAGTGAGTGGTGGATCTCATATTTCATATGCACATTTCTTGTGACAAGACATTTTCTTTGGTCCAAAGTGTTTAACCTTGTGACCATGACCTTGGAGTTTGACCTAATATTTATAAGAAAACCTAACCTATTCAATATCTCCTGAACTATTTAAGTTAAGGCTTTTATAATTTGCATCATCATCGGAACTCACAGGTTTTCTCTACATGCAGTTTAGCAGAGAGAAAACCTGTGGGTTCTGATGATGAATTTGTATATTGATGCCTTACATTTCATACATGATCTTTTAAGGATTCAATTATTACCATATTGCCCCTCTAAGTGTCCTTGTACCAGATTTTTTTGAAGATATGTCAGAATATAATTGGCTCTGATTTGTCCTTTACATGACAGGTGACCATTATGACTTTCTAATTCATATCAGATATGATTCATAAGTTTTAACTATCATGATTTGGCTATCGATTGGCCAATGGTGTATGCCATATGCTCAAATTAAGCCAGGGTCTTCGGGCCAATCTGTGGTAAACTGTGTAATATAAATAGATTTCTAAAACTTTGAAGGAGTAAGAGTCCATGTTGGTTACCAACATAAAATAAGAATAACTGGATTATCCCTCTGAATATGTTTTTATCATCTGATTTATTATGGAAAAGTTAGTCGTCTAATGTTAAATTTCTTACAACTTCATGTAATTTGGTGTATAAATCTAGAACATACACATGTAATGTAGAATTCAAACCACAGACCACACTGGTCAGCAAAACATGCAGTGATATTTTTCCCCCAGTGTGTTCAGGCTAAGGCCCTATGTGGAGGCTTAAGCAATTAAACAGTACCCTTCATTTATAGTGTCAGAAGTAAATTACCATTAGAAGTGGGTTGGCTAACTTCATGGAACAGATCCAGGGGGTGGGGGTCAGGATTCTTATCTCTCTCCCCACTCCCAGAATTTTGCCAAAATATAAAGAACCTCGAAATTTTTCAAAATGATTTGAAGGAGATTTTGCACTAATATACTAAATTCTTGTTAGAGTAGTGATCTAATTATATTTGTAAACATAGACAAACATTGAATATTCTATGATATCTTTATTATCCTACTAGACTTGTGTGGTAATAACCTACAAAATATACTGCAACATTGTTTGGATATCCTCCCCAACCCCACCCCACCCCTTTGGAAAATATTCTAGATCTTCATGTATACCCGGACTACTGACTTGAGAGGAAAGGAACATATCAGGCAATATTTCCTTTTTTGTTTTCAATAGTTTACATTTAGTTGATTTATTGTTCATGTTAGTTTTTGGATCCAGATCTCCTGATCTGATACAGTACTGACCGATACGTCACAATTTCATGGGCAATTCAGGAGAAACAATATGGTGTTTTCAATTGGGATTGCAGCCTTAGACTAGAGGTCTCCTTAAAATAAAATCACTGATTGACCATGGATGTAATGCATATGGGGGCTAAATTTTCCTGGGGTCACTCAGAGCGAACTTTTATCTGGACTTCATGGTATGAAAGGCTGTAGCAGGCAGGGAAGTCTTATGTTCTCATCTTCTCCGAGTCAGAGCTGAGGTTGAAGGAGAAAATGAAGACTCAGTCTAATTGCAACACACACACACACATTTTTAGCTCACCTGAGCTGAAAGCTCAAGTGAGCTTTTCTGACAATCTGATTAAAATCAGATCCTCGATCCGCTCCTCTTTTTTTTTTTTTTTCTTGTCGCTACACGAGGTAGCGACAAGAAGAAGAAAAAGAGAAGCGGATCGAGGATCTGATTTTAATCAGATTGGCTTTTCTGATTGCCCGTTGTCCATCGTCTGTCCATCTGTAAACTTTTCACATTTTCGACTTCTCCAGAACCACTGAGCCAATTTCAACCAAACTTGGCAAAAAGCATCCTTGGGTGAAGGGCTTCAAGTTTGTTCAAAGGAAGGGTCATGCTCCCATCAAAGGGGAGATAATCACAAAAATGCAAAAATAGGGTGGGATCATTTAAAAATCTTCTTCTCAAGAACCACTGAGCTGACCTTTACCTGAATGCTTACTGACATAGTGCAGATTCAAGTTTGTTCAAATCATGACCCCCGGGGTTAGGATGGGGCCACAATAGGGGATATAAGAACCACTGGACCAGGAAAGTAGAAATTTACATGAAAGCTTCCTAATAAAGTGCAGATTTAAGTTTGATCAAATCATGACCCCCGGATGTAGGATGGGGCCACAATAGCTAGGGGATCAAAGTTTTACATACAAATATATAGGGAAATTTTTTTTAAAATCTTCTCAAGAATCACTAGGCTGTATTTGACATGTTTTTTGTATGTTTTGTTATTGTAGGCTGGATTTGACATTTTTTTTTTTTATTTTTTTTTGTTATAGTAGGCTGGATTTAACATGTTTTTTGTGTGTTTTGTTATTTACTTGTAGGCTGGATTTGACATGTGTTTTGTCATTGTAGGCTGGATTTGACATGTTTTTTGTGTTTTGTCATTGTAGGCTGGATTTGACATGTTATGGATATGAAACTCCTGTGGGAATCACATCCTTACCTGGTATGTTAACTGATATTGTAAACATAAAAGTTAAACATGCAGCAGGTGCAGAAAAATTTATCTATAAACTACTTAATACACATGATGATCTTTCTTCATAGGTTGCCGTTTCAAAGATGTCTGGAGATCCCTGGAAAATGATATAAGTATAACTATGAAAGTTTCATGATGTAGAATAAAATACTTAGTTATCCTCTTCAAGCCTTTGTAGACCTTTGACTCAAGCTTTGAATATGTTATATAAATCGTAATATATAATCATAAAACTTTAAAAGGGATTGCTTTATTCGGTGTTTAAATTACGAGTTTCTAGGGCTGCGTGTTTCTACCGTAAATCATCTATATGTTGCTAAACTTCATTTAGCAATATTATCTCGTCAGATATCTAAATTTGTTAAAAACTATTCACCAGAACCTTAATTACTATCACCACAAGGTAATTAACTTTGCAAATGAATGCAAAAATGAAGTTCTCATGAATTAAAAGTGATTTGCAGTATTCATCCTTTCTAGAATGTCTGGTTTCTGAGGAGGTGCAGGATGTGTACTGTCTGTGCAGTAAAGGAGAGCTGAACAAGTACCGTGTCCAGTGGTTGCTTCATGAGCTGTCAGGGGCGGGGCTCACCGTCCACCATTTCCCCTTCCTTGATGGTCAGCCTCCAGCCACAGCCCAGCTAATGAGGATTGTAGAAGAACTCAAGATCAGTCTTAAAAACAACAGAAAGGCCATCATACAGTTAGATTAACTTAAATATTGTTGGTGAAAATTGTAGAATACTGTTACAGTAGCTTATTTAGTCCAAAACAAAAGCCATGAGAGAGAGAAAGAGGCTGCATGATGAAATGTATTTTGAGGACAATTTTTTACCATTCGACCTGCTTTATGAGGGAAAAAGTGCACTAGGAGGACAAAAATTCTGTTGTTATGGTTACGTCCTCATAAACATGACCCACAGAATGTGAAAGGATTAAATACATGATATTAGATTGGTGGGAATAAGTTGTGTAGGGGACATATCCCAACTGATATTTTCTCTCGAAAACTTTTTTTTTTCACTATTCAAAAGAAAGTATTGGATAAACTTATATATATGTCCCTATAATTAACAAAGACAGTAGACTTTCTTACCTTTACAATAATTCTATGTTTCCCTGTCACAATCCCAGACATTGTGAAAATGTTATCACTAAACAGGTTTTCTATTCATCTGTCATAGACCGATCATATTTTATAGCACAGACTGTCTGTCCGTCTGTCAGCATTTTGTGGGTCAGATAAAAGCAGCTAGTACGTACAAGGCTAGGATCATCAAATATGGTACACATATCCCCTATGGTTGAAGGAAGAAGCCCACTGTTTGTCAAACTTACATGGGTAATTTTATAGGCACAAAAGAAGATAGAAACAGTACTGAAAAGGCTAGGATAATTCAAACTTGATACACGCTTTCAACCATCATAGACATGGTTGTATTATTGTGTGGTGCAGTGTTTCTGTGGCAGTCTGCTCATCCATCAGCACCTTAAATTGTGAGAAGGATAAAAAAAAGTATATTAATGGGGCTAGGATAATCAGGCCTGGTACACATGTTCCCTGTGGCATAGTTGTTGTGTATTGGATTTTAGGAGTTACATGACCAAGCTATCATGAAGGATACATGTTGGAATACATAATACCAGCATGACTATTGCTGCCATTTCTACACAAGTGTGTCAAGTTCAGACTTTTTTAAGCAGGTCCTTTCCTGACTGTAAGATCCTCCTTGGATATAACTTACTTGCATGGAAGACATACATAAACCTGTGGAATATTGTATATATTAGGGAATATGTTTTGAATAATTTCAGATCCTTCCTGGTCTAAACTTGCAATAGATAATGCATACTCTCAGTCCTCTCGTGTGTGATGCATGTCACTCTGATATTGTGAAAAAGACATTGAGCTTGTATGGAGCATTTATGTTATTCTTTCACGTACAAAACTTATATAAATAATTCATGTACTGCTACAGTGTATAAGCTTAATAGGCACAAAAATTTGAAGTGCACTCATTCATAAATTGTTATTATCAAGTGACCTATGTTATGATCTTTGATCAAACTGATTTCATCTTCTTTTTTTTAGTTGCTATGGAGGATTGGGGAGATCTTGTGTGGGTAGGTGATGGTGCTTTATAGTCTCTTCATAGCAAATTAGCAGTATACTGTGGTGTCACTAATTTTCATAGCAAATTAGCAGTATACTGTGGTGTCACTAATTTTCATAGCAAATTAGCAGTATACTGTGGTGTCACTAATTTTCCTGGGCATTCAATTTCGTGGGGTTTTCCTAAAGAATACAACTTTGTCGCTATGTAAGTTCATGGACACCTAACCTTTATTCTATTAAAACTATGATATTAAAGTGTAGGATCATGTGTCTGGATTTTGTTGCCATGCTAAACCATGAAAACAACAAAAGAATTTGTTCCAAGAAAAATTATGAAACCACATGCAATATTGTAGATTCAGTTTATTTGCAGGACTTTGATTTCCGAGTAATTTGGAAGATAACAAAATCACGAAAATCAATTTCTCACGATATTTCTTGTTTTAAATATGTGCTTCAGTACAATTAATCACTGGTGAAAATTTCTTATGTTAAAAAAAAAATTTAAAAGTCTATGGATCTTCCTTTTTGGGGGCAAATTTGGGAGGAAATTTTCACTACATCCCTGCTTTCTACTGACACTGTCTTTTGCTGTGCTCAAGAATTACTCTGAAATAGTACGTACCTGTAATGGAGGTGCTCTGTATACTGTCAGGCCAGTCTTTTTTTATATTGCTACTCTAAAGCAGAAGTAATACATTTGTAAAAACATTTTACATTGAATTGATATTTTTGGTAATTTCTAATACACTTCTATACAACATTTCAGTTGGTGCATGTGTCTTGATGACTTTGGATTCTGAGATGACCCCCGAGAAGGCAATAGAGAAAATGAAAGAACTGAGAGGACCAAGAGCTGTTCAAACAGTCAAGGTATATTGTTTCTGTGTACATTTACATGCTGGAAATTTCTCAGTTGCTAGATTATGCTTACATAAATGAAAATGAGATAAACGCAATGATGTTTAAAGGTCTCATGTAAATTTTGCTGTTTATTACTCTGTGTAAATCTCTTTCATATTATGGTTTAGATTTAAAATAGAGGTGCGCGGTATACCAGTGTACCGGTATTTTTCTGGTACCAGTATGTACCGCGGTACACGAGGTGAAATACCGGTATATTCAAGTCTGATAACACTTTTAACAAAAATATAAAACTGAAATTAAAGAAATTTCTGTACGCAGTGACTCACTTTATTTACATCATACCCTCGTTGTGATGTAATGAAAGGTAAGTCTAATAACTGTACACAATCGGTAAAACATACGAAGTATAAAACGTGATGAGTAGATTATTAATGATATGAAAACAAGTAAAAATTAAAGAAAAAAAATAATGTGAAACATTTCATTAAGTAATTATTTTAATATATAAGGCAGATTATAAAAATTGTTTTTATGTTGTTTGGTTTATGTTGGTCGAATACCATTTCCACCATTAGGCAAACCCCAAGTTTAAAAAATAAAATAATATGGCAGATGCAGACTTGTGCGTTCGAAACCACCGTTCTTCACGCGAGTACAAATTCCTGCCGATTCTGAACGCCGAGTTAATGGGTTTGAGGTGCAAGAATATAGGAATTGTGGTCAAAGAACAAGAACACGTTCGTGCGCACATGTTCTCGTTATTCTCTTTAGAGAAGTGAACAGGCGTATCCTACATCATAGTACATGTAGAAGTTATCATCATTCGCGACTCTAAGAACAGTCATGATACAGAGACACTGCTACACTGTATGTACGATATACTTTTGTTCTGTTAACTGGTTTCAAAATAGATTTAAATAAGATATTTTCCTTATTATTTACATTTCAATAAATTAAATGCAATTTACAATCAATAAACTAATAACTGCTCATTGTATACAATAAATCACAACTAAAATCCACTAAAATTGAATCATAATATTAAAAGATTAAATCTGCGGTATACCATGGTGTGTACCGCGGTATTTTGCAAATACCACAGTATACCGCTGTACCTTTATTTTCTGCGGTACCCAACTCTAATTTACAAGTCCTTTCTTTTAATATGAATTGCCAGTCCTTGTTCGTTTTAGGAATTGCATGAAGTTTTATAGCAATGTCAACTTTGAATACTTTTCATTTTTGCCAATAAAGAGTTAGGATACTCTAATCATTACCATATGTTTTGTGATAACAGTACGGGACTTTCATATTTGAAAATCACTAGTATAGCTTAATTACAGGGATGATGCTGGTGTTCCCATGCCTATATGTCCATCTATCTGTCCCACAGTATGCTTTAGATGTGAAGGTTTCAAACAATTTTTAACAAGCACCATCCCCAAGCAAAATGACATCATAACAATAACATGAGTACCTTTGTTAAACATTGACTTGTAAAGCAACATTTGATTATTATGACATAGTCCTATCAATATAAAGTCGATAACAGTTTTACATTAGATTTCTGGCTCAAAGGCATTGACATATGAACTTTTAACTTAAAAAATCAGTAGGTATATTTTTCTCTTTATCTTCCATTTCTAATAGTGTGATATATACTCAAATCTGATATGATACTACATGTATATATACATGTAGTATCTAATTGCATTGACTATGACCTTGACCTTTTGACCCCCAAAATAATAGATATCTGTCACCATTTCTGACCTTGAAAATAGACTTTGACCTATCACCATGAAAAATAGTCTATTCAATGAACCTCAGTTTATGGTCTGAATATGTCTCACAAGCCCACACAATTGCAGTTTGTTGCAAGGGGATTAAAAAAAAATACTTATTAGAATTTCATGTAAATCTGATAACTATAGCAACATAATATAGATTTGTAGAGATGTATTAGTGTATTCAGGATTGAGGAGAGGAGGATAGAGAGTAGTCTGACAGTTATTTACGAGATAATAAAATAAAAATATCAACCTGGCAAGCTCAGTAATTTTCTGGCAATTTTTTAAACTAGCATCATATTTTAGTAAAAGGAGACTAAAAGCAGTATGTTAATTGTCTTTCCATGTGAAATGTTTTTCAGCAATTCAACTATGTAAATGAGTTCCGACAAACCCTAGCAGATTTCCTGAAGGAGTTTGAAGACGTGGATGTAAAAACTAGATCTCTCTCAAGATGACCTATCTGTACAAGTATATGTACTGTATATACTGTACAAGATACCAATAGTAGGGTAATTAATTGATGAATAGTGCATGAATTTGTTTATGCATATATTGAATTAATATTTTTCAGTATGGATCAAATTATAGTCTTTGTGCCAAAACAAAGTCATTTTTGTTGTAAAGATGTTGTGTAATTCAGTATCATGTTGAAATGATGTAGATTATCATGTTTCTGAAAGTCCATAGATCTGTCATAACTTATTGAATAAAATTGAGATGCTATGTTCCTGGAGGAAGTTGAATTCAGCAAACAGTGTTCCTGTAATTCTATTTATAGTTAACAATAGAAATTTTAAAGTGATAGCGGCTTATGGCGACATGGCGGATACAACAATATGTACATGAACAATGAAGTACTGCACTGCAGCATATGATACAAGGTGTAAAATGAAACTAATATACCAATAGCACTTTGAAGTTAACAAATACATGTATTTTTATTAATCAATTTATTTTTTTGCATTTATTGTATTAAAAAAAACACCGCTACCATCCAAAAAACAGTGAAAGAGGTCAAAGGGCCACATATTAAATTAAAGCAGTTGCAATTTCCTATGTAAAATTTTAAACTTCCATTCATGTGGTCTCACCTCAGTTTTTTGGGGTGTGTTTGTTTTTGTTTGTATGCTGTTTTACATCTCATTCGAAAAAATTCAATCAGATAGACATCACCAGCTTTAGATGAAGTGTGACACATTTTGACCTACAGTGTATGCTAGGTGCTCAAGGTCATGTAGTGGAAAAGGATTTTCATTGTACCAACCCCAACTTTGACACTGGACCTCCATTAAGTTCATACTTGAAAGGCCCTCGACTTTCACGTTTAGTGCTGGGCTCTTGACGAAGGATCAGTCGCTGTCTATGTTGAATGTCTTAGATTTGACACAGAGCCATATGGCGTGCCAAATTCATATAAACTCAAATAATTGAAGATATCTTTTGTTATTTGAAAGTATTATCAAATCAATTATTGCATGCATACACTGATCTCCAAATGTAATTTTGTGAGCAATTATTCCATCACATTGATGCACGCTTCAATTGAATTGATGAGAGCAATAATTGATTTAAAAGGCGCATTATTTCAATTGATGAGAGCAATAATTGATTTGATGTGCATATTAATTCAGTTATTGCTCTCATTGATTCAATTGATGCATGCATCAATGTGATGGAATAATTGCTCGCAAAATTGCATTTGGAGCTCAATGTAAATGATTTGACGATCTCTTTAATTCAATTGAAGATATCTTTGATTATTTACAATGCTTTTATATAAGCAATTAATGTGTGCATCAATTCTTTTATAGAGAGCAACAATTCATTTAAAGGGACTGGTTCACGATTTTTGATAAAAATATTTTTCATTTTTGATGTTAAACATTTAAAATATAACTCATTTATTGTTGACAGCCAAAATTTTGACCTTCTGAATACAACAATAAAAGCGATATTTTATCCTTAAATCTGTGTTATGTAAACAAAGACTCGAGTCATTTTATGTATACAAACAAACAAGTGAAATATTGATTTTGTAATATAAAGCATCTTAATTTTGCATAGTCAAAAACTTTTACTATTAGATAACACGTTTTATCCCAAAATTGCTTGAAATGTGAAAGATATAATAAATTTAGATCAAAAACATTTCTTTTGAAAATTTCGGAAACAATAACATACCACAATCTCTGTTTACAAAACAAATAATAAACTCTCTAAAATGAGCTTCTGTGATAATGTATAACCTTAATTTTTATGTGAACTCTTTTAAATACTGTACATTAGACAGTAGATTTTGATCATCAAAAGTGAAAAAGAAAATTTTGAGGAAAATCGTGAATCAGTCCCTTTAAAGAGATCATTAATTCAATTGTGGATATGTTGAATCGAAGATTTCTCTAATTATATAGTTATTCTCTCTAAAAGAATTATTGCTGCATTAATTGAATTAATAATATCATTAATTCAGTTGAAGAGAGCAATAATTCAATTACTGCATGCATTAATTGTGTTGGTGCCCCACACTGACCACAGGGGTCATAGTGTGTACACATTGTAACCTACACAATGTGAAAAAGCTTGCTTCTTCTACAGCCTCAGTCCAATCATGGTGAATACATGTATGAGAATTATAAAATGTAACCTTTTGCTTCTTGAGAAGATTTTCAGGTCAACTGATCCATTGCTATTTGTGCATTGTCCATCATGTCATTTACTTTTTAGCATTTTCAACTTCTCAGAAACTACTGGACCATTTTTCACCAAAATTGGAGTATGACATCTTTAGGGATATAGGAACAAAATGAGTGGGCATTGTGGTCACTGTATTCCCAAGGGGTGGGGCCAAAACTTCAAATGTCATGCAGTTCTAACAAATTTTTATGCTTAAACATGTTTCAAATAAACTGAGTGCACAGTTATTGTGAGTATAAAGATATCAACCAGAACTGTTAAATTTTAGCTCCTTGAATCAGACCCCAGGGTAGGGCTAAATAGGTCATATTTAGACAATATATTTAATATTTTTAGTTTTTTTTACTTCAGAACAAGTAGCTGTAAAACCGAGTGCAGTTATAATGAACGTAAATAAAGGCCTCTACCAAATTCATGAAATTCATAGTCCTGAGGTTAGAGGTGCAAGCCTCAGGGCATGTAATGCTGAACAGATAATAAAGATAAAAATAAATGTATTTTATCTTTAAAAATTGTACTTCTCTACTCCTGAACATGTACATGTAGCAGTAAACTGAGTGTATAGGCATCATGAGCATAAAGAAATCTTAACCAACATTGTGAATGCTGTAACCCCTGTGTCAGGGGTATGGACCCCAGTGTGGGGCTTTACGGCTTGTAAGCTGAAAATACATAAACAAAAAACATTAAACACTCATCTTGTCACAAATACTGTTTACTACCAGACAATGTGTAATAACCTTGAGCCAAGGTCACAAGTCAAACAAGAGGCCCACAGGCCAAATCACTCACCTGAGCCATTTTGCCCATGCCATTGTTCAAGGTCAAACACCAAAGTATAACAAGGTCTTAAATTGCCATAAAGAATCTATATACAAAATATGAAAGTCCTACCTTAAATAGTTCAGGAGATATTAAATATGTCTAGGCTTTTTTAAAAGTAGGTCAAAATCTAAGGATCAAACTCCATTGTATCACAATGTCTTGCCATAAAGAATCTATGCAAAAAAATGAAAACCCTACCTAAAAAGATTCCAGACATACTTAATATGTTATATTTTCTGAAAAGTAGGCCAAAGGACATGACATGAAATGAAAGATCTTACCATAAGAAATTTATATATAAAAGATTAACCTTAAATAGTTCAGGACATATTGTAATTGTCAGAATTTTATTAAAAGTAGGTCAAATTTCCAGGTCTAGTTCATAGGGATCACATGAAAGGTCTTTATGTAAGGAATGTATCTACAAAATATGAAAGCCCTAGCTTGAACAGTTCAAGAGATGATTTTAAAGATTTTTTAAAAATATATCAGCATATAAAACTTTGATTTCTTATTGTGGCCCCATCCTACCCCTGGTACCATGATTTGAACAAATGAAACTTAAATTTACTCTATGTCAAAATGCTTTCATGTAAATTTCAACTTTTCTGACCTAGTGGTTCTTCAGAAGATTTTTAAACATTTTCCCACTGTATTTGTATGAAAAAATTTGCTACCCTATTGTGACCCCCACCTTACCCCCCCGGGGGACATGATTTTAACAAACTTGAATCTGCAGTATATCGGGAAGCTTTCGTGTAAATTTCTGGCCTAGTGGTTCTTGAGAAGATTTGTTAATGACCCCACCCAGTTTTTGCAATTTCGTGATTATCTCCCCTTTGAATGGGACCTGGTCCTTCATTTGAAAAAATCTGAAAGCCCTTAACCCAAGGATACTTTGTGCCAAGATTGTTGAAATTTGCCCGACGGTTCTGGAGAAGAAGTACATTGAAAATGTAAAAAGTTTACGGACGCCGCACAAGAAGTGATCAGAAAAGCTTATTTGAGCCTTCATCTCAGGTGAGCTAAAAAAATATTAGAAATTTTAATTTTATTCCGGTCACAACTTTGTAATGGAAAGATATTAGTTCTAATACAGGAACTAGTAATTTTGTCTGCAATGATAACAGTACGGTTCTATACTACACCACTCCTAATAAATATAGGATCCCCCATGGTTTGATATGATTTATATTGAACTCGTGTGTTTTCTATTCATGAGCCAAGCCCATATGAGATTCTTTTTTAAAACAACGAAGAAGAAAAAATTATTGATATTTAATGTATTTTTCAAAAATATAAACTAGATTTAAGTACTAAAATTCATCGTTGACCCAATCGTTACTTTAAACGGAACAGCTCTTGAACATGAAGCATATTTGGTAATGTGTAATAAAAACACCGGATGGAATTTGTATTCATTGTCGAGGAAGAAAACAATGTCAATTTCAAAAGAAATACATGTATAAGAGAAAAGATTATTAGTATACGAGGGCTGTTCGATATGTAATGTGTATTGTACCACAGCGTGATAACGCTTTGCACGATTTCGTGGATGATGATACTCTTGAATAGCTCTATTCAATACCTTTCCAACAGTATAAACGTGAGCCTTCAGCTCCACATAGTTTTAAACTTATAGTCATTTCAATAGAGCCAGTCATTGACTACTGTTGTAAAATAGTTTTAAACTTATAGTCATTTCAATAGAGCCAGTCGTTGACTACTGTTGTAAATATGTCTGGGGAAACGGGTTGAGAATATTGAAGAAATTGGAGCTTATATAAAAATTCGCACAAAACTCGGTCATTCGGTATTGCAGATTTCAACTGAATTGGGGGAAGTTTATGGGTCTGATAAGGTATCTTATGAGACAGTTCATAGGTGGAGAAAGAAATTTCTGACTGGCACAGAGTCCGTCAAAGATGCAGCAAAACCTGGTCGACCTGTGACTGTAACAGGCAAGGCAAGTGTCTCAAAAGTCAGGGAAATAATTGAAAGTGATGACAAATACACGATTGGTGATATTGCCAAAGCTGTTGGCATATCGCTATTGCGGGTGCATTTCATTTTGAATGTACGAAAGATTTCTGCCAGATGGATATCGCATATATTGACAGATGAAATAAAACGGGTACGAGTACAAACCGCTAAGGAATTGCTCAAAATGTTTCCCAAATTCAATCAAACACAATTTACAAACATTGTTACTGGTGACGAAACATGGGTTCACTATTTCGAACCAGTAATAAAAATTGGAAACAAAATATGGCTAACTAAACACGGTAGAAGGCTTGTTGCCAAAAGAACCATAAACACAAAGGAGGTTCTTTATTGCATATTCTTCTTATGTGTACAAATTCCGTTGCCGAAGGGCAAAAGCGTTACTAAAAAAGCTCAAGAAATATCATAAACGATGCCCTGTGTCAGGATTTAGGCATGTTCGTCTACTTCATGATAATGCTCCATCACACATCTGAGCTTGTGAAGCAATTTTGGAAGTCGGAGAAAGTTACCGTCTTGCCACACCCACCATACTCTCCAGATCTAGCCCCGTGCGACTTTTTCCAAAACTTAAAAAGTTCTTATCTGGTCGTCGTTACAAGTCCCTACAAGCCCTTGGTTCAGCCAGTGCCTCCGAGGTCCACCTAAATCAGCGTACCGTGACGCATTTCAGAGATGGATTCAGAGATTAAAATTATGTATTTCAAACCACGGAGAATACTTTGAAGGGATGTAATGTTCATTTCACTATTTGAGTCGAATGCTTTTTGCGATATCGTACAATACACATTACATATTGAACAGCCCTCGTAGTTCTACAGAATATGCTAATTATACGATAACCCTGCAAGACAGTAATATTACAGAAACTGGTTTTCTTTGATGCAGCAAAATCTACTACTCGAACAAAACCTGCCATGCCACTCTAAGCGGTAGGCATTGGGTGTAACTATGGCAAGCCATTATAATAGAATTATAAGTGGTGACGGATTTGAAACAAGAGGCCCCTGGACGACATCACTCACCTGAGTCTACTTGGCCCTACTGTTGTGATTTTTAAAAGATTTTTTTTATCAATTTTTATTCTCATGAAAAATTTTGACCCCATAATGTGGCCCTGACCTAACCCCAAAAGATCACATGAAAATGAATGCATAGAAGCCTCAACACAAACATGACTAGTTTGATCTTGCCGTTCTAGATAAGACCAAGGTCATAGATCATCTCCATGGATAACCGTCGAATCGACGATGCTTTTAATATCGCCTCATGTGAATGCGGATGCGCAAAGTTATGTTGCAGGATGTGCTCTGTTGTTTCTCTTCTTGCTTGACGTTTTGCTTCCAGGCCATCAAGATGTGTGGTTTCAAAGAGTTTGACGCCTTTGTTGATCGCAGTCCTCCATACATCACAGTCTTTTGCCAGGGACTACCATCCATCGACTTTGATGTCGCAGGCTTTGAGAAAAGTCTTGACTGCATCCTTGTAGCGTTTCAAGGGAGCTCCTAGATTACGTTTGCCCATAGCAAGCTCTGAGATGAACAGCTGTTTGGGGATACGGCCATTACCCATTCTCATAACATGAGCGGTCCATCTGAGTTGAGTCTTGATTAACAAAGCTTCGACGCCAGGTAGATTTGCACGCTTTAGCACCTCTGCATTGGAGATCCTATCTTGCCACTTGATAACCTTGTCTTGCGAAGACAGTGTTGATGCAATCGGTCCAGTTGCTATATGTGGCGCCTATATGGGGTCCAGGTCTCGTAATAGTACAGTAGTGATGTCAGCACAACTGCTCTGTAGACGGCTACCTTAGTTTGCAGTTCTAGGCCGCGCCCACTCCACAGTCTAGTCCAGAGGCGACCGAAGGATGCACTAGCTTTGGACAGATGACTGGATATTTACTTATCCAGGCTACAATCGGAGGTCACGTGACTGCCGAGCTAGGTAAACGCATCTACATGTTGGAACTGTCTCCTCAATCTTTATGCATGGCTCTTGTGGCACTGATTGCAGCTTCGTCTGGTGGAGTACCTCTGATTTCTTGAGACTGATTGTGAGACCAAACGAACCACATGCTTCCGACAGGTTGTCTGCTAGTTCTTGCAGGGCGTCCTTGGAAGTGGCTGCTAGGGCACAATCATCTGCAAACAGAGTATCCTGAAGCAGAGCTTGGTGCACTTTGGTCTTTGTCTTTAGTCTTCACAGATCGAATCCGCGTCCATCTGATCTGTAGTTTATGGTTATGCCACGACTTGGAAAGAGTTTATTGCAACATGACTACAAACAGGATGCTGAAAAGTACGATGGCCGATAGCGGCTGCCACTTTACACCTACATTTTGTGTGTAGCGTGTACATCGTTTGCTGAAAACTCACTGACAACATACACTGACTACTCAGGTGTAGAGTGTCATTAAAAAATCCCATGTGCACTCTACACCAATGTTTTGTGTGTAAAGTGTCAGGGGAAAAAACCATGTACACTCTACACTAAAGGCTGACATCGGGTTTCAAATTCGTATTTTAATTGGCCCGTAATTCACTGTAGCACCCTGTCGCATTTTAATTAGCTCGCAAATTGCCTCTGAGCTTTGCTTCTCTTAAAAGAATTACACGTGCTTCTAATCTCCATGGACATAGATGCGAATAAATAGAGAATATGTAAGTACATAGATAGAAATTATGGCCACTATCATTTTATTTAGAAAGGAGTTGTCAAGAAAAAATCAATCATGGTCATTATATCATGCTTGCAGGTCTTTGTGTATTCCAATACGGACTTCGGGAGATGAAGATGGCACAATTATTTTACTTACGTATTCTCTTTATATTCACACCTGTACTGCCAGTTTAGAAGCACGTGTAATTCTTCTAGAGAACGAAAGTTCTCGTGCAGTTAGTTGAACGAAGCTACGAGGCAACTTGCGAGTTAATTAAAATACGACAGGGTGCTACGGTGAATTACGAGCCAATTAAAATACGAAAGGGGTACCAAGTGAGGGGAAAGGAAAGATGTGCCTACCAGTTTGAAACCCGATATCAGCCTTTAGTGTAGAGTGTACATGAGTTTTTTGTTTTTTTTCTGACACTTTACACACAAAACGTTGGTGGATTTTTTTTAATGACACTCTACACCTGAGTAGTGAGTGTATGGTGTCAGTGATTTTTCAGGAAACGATGTACACGCTACACACAAAATGTAGGTATAAGGTGGTGGCCGCTATTGGCCATCGTAGAAAAGCGTTGGAGCCATCAGATAACCTTGCTTCACGCCATTGGTGACTGGAAAAGGTTCTGACACACAGTCGTTTTCCAAACCTCCTGCCGTCATACCATCGTGGAAGGATCGTACTATATGAGTAAACTTTACAGGGCAGCCAAGTTTTGCGATGATTGACCAAAGACCAGTTCGATAGACAGTGTCGAATGCCTTGGTCAGATCGATGAATATGTGCTCTCGTTAATTCAATTGATGCGCGCAATAAATAAAGAGGTTCGCACCCGAGATTTGGAGTAATGTCAATTTTTTGGGAAGTGTATTTTTGATTTCTACATTGAAGAAGAATTAGGAAATTAAAAAGAAAAATCGGGGTCGCAACGCTTGTTATTGAGTTATAATGTTCTAAACATGACCTTTTTGCACTTAAAATTTATCCAATTAAACAACATAAGCAACACAAATCAATCATTACTTAAAATAGATACATAATCCTGTCTTCTAGCACTACAGATAAAAAAATCAATTAATACTAGTAATGGAAGTAAATAATGACCTTTTTGCACTTGATATGAAAAACTTCATGATATCAAAATTGATAATTTAAAAGAACATATTTGGAGTAATGTCAATTTCTATAACTTTACACAATTTTCAAGGTCTAGTCTTACAATTTAAAATGCAACTTTAAAAAGTGGGTGTTGGAGATCAAATTTTTTAATTATTGGCGAAAATACTGAATTTTTATACAAAATTTCGAGTAAATTAATTAAAACTTTCTTAAGAATCGGTGTTCTGTTTGGAAAAATATATCAACCAAGTTAATAAATTACAACATTTGAACTAGTTCCAAGTCTCAACTACCTGTATCATAAATCATAAAACTGAAATATATGTATAGTCCTGAGTATAAAAATAGACGATACATTGGATGAAACAGAAACTGTAATATCATAAAGAATTAGAACTTTTTTGATTAATGAATCCTTCCGCCACAAAATAAAGTCCCTGCCAAACCCTTTCAAAATTTGAATTGACACAAATTTTTCAACTGGATAGGGTTCAGCAATAAAATGTGTGATGTGTTTGCACCAATGGGATCAGTATTGAACCAGTAAATACTTACATGTAGTTGTAGTATCCTGCGCAGTTGTACTGAGAGCAATAATTGAATATATCTTCAATTATTTGAGTTTATGTTAATTTGGCGCTCTATATCAACACTTCAAGTAATATACCTTTATTATAATCTGAAAATTTTATTTTGTTGTAAAAATATGCTATTATGATAGTTTAAATCAGGGGCGTAGATAGGGCTGTTTCAATGTGTAGGCACGTATGAGCTATTAATTAATTTTTGCGAGCAATATTTCTACTAAATTGATGCTCTCATTAAATGAATTGAAGAGAGCAATAATTGAATTAATGCACGCATCAAATCTATTATTGCTCTCATTAATTGAATTAATGCGCGAATCAATTGAATTGAAGAGAGCAATAATTGAATTAATGCGCGCATTAAATCAATTATTGCTCTCATTAATTCAATTGATGCGCGCATTAATTCAATTGATGAGAGCAATAATTGAATTGAAGCGCGCATTAATTCATTTGATGAGAACAATAATTGATTTGATGCGCGCATTAATTCAATTAAAGAGAGCAATAATTGAATTGATGATATCTTCAAATAATTGAAGACATCTTCAATTATTTGAAGATATCATCAATTCATTTGATGCGCGCAACAATTGAATTAAAGATCTCTTCAAATAATTAATGCTATCATTAATTCAATTAATGTGTGCAATAATTCAGAATTGAAGATATCATTAATTATTTGAAGAGATCTTTATTTCAATTGTTGCGCGCATCAATTATTTGAGTTTATGTTAATTTGGCGCTCCATATTATGGAGCTGAATTGATGCGCGCTTTAATTGAATTAATGATCTCTTCAAATTAATTAATGATATCAACATTTGAATTGATGCGCGCTACAATTCAATTGAAGAGAGCAATAATTGATATAATGTGTGCATTAAATTAATTGATGAGAGCAATAATTGAATTGATGCGCGCATTAATTCATTTGATGAGAGCAATAATTGATATAATGCCCGCATTAATTCAATTATTGCTCTCTTCAATTGAATTAATGATATCTTTAATTCATTTGAAGAGAGCAATAATTCTTTTAGAGAGAGCAACTATATAATTAAGATATCTTCAATTCTATGGAGCGCCAAATTAACATAAACTCAAATAATTGAAGATATCTTCAATTATTTGAAGATATCATCAATTCAATTATTGCTCTCTTTAATTGAATTAATGCGCGCATTAAATCAATTATTGTTCTCATCAAATGAATTAATGCGCGCTACAATTCAATTATTGCTCTCATCAATTGAATTAATGCGCGCATCAATTGAATTAATGAGAGCAATAATTGATTTAATGCGCGCATTAATTCAATTATTGCTCTCTTCAATTCAATTGATTCGCGCATTAATTCAATTAATGAGAGCAATAATAGATTTGATGCGTGCATTAATTCAATTATTGCTCTCTTTAATTCATTTGATGAGAGCATCAATTTAGTAGAAATATTGCTCGCAATAATTAATTTAGAGCTCGGTTTAAATAATTTGATGATCTCTTTAATTCAATTGAAGATATCTTTAAATCATTTACAATGCTTTTGTATAAGGAATTAATGCGCGCATCAATTCTGTTAAAGAGAGCAACAATTCAATTAAAGATATCATTAATTCAATTGTGGATATGTTGAATTGAAGATATCTTTAATTATATAGTTGCTCTCTCTAAAAGAATTATTGCTCTCTTCAAATGAATTAAAGATATCATTAATTCAATTGAAGAGAGCAATAATTGAATTAATGAGCGCATTAAATCAATTATTGCTCTCATCAAATGAATTAATGCGCGCATCAATTCAATTATTGCTCTCATCAATTGATTTAATGCGCGCATTATATCAATTATTGCTCTCTTCAATTGAATTGTAGCTCGCATCAATTCAATTGTTGATATCATTAATTCATTTGAAGAGATCATTAATTCAATTGAAGCGCGCATCAATTCAGTTGAAGAATTAATGCTATCATCAATTCAATTAATGCGCACAATAATTCAGAATTGAAGATATCATTAATTATTTGAAGAGATCTTTAATTCAATTGTTGCGCGCATCAAATGAATTGATGATATCTTCAAATAATTGAAGATATCTTCAATTATTTGAGTTTATGTTAATTTGGCGCTCCATACAATTCAACATATCCATAATTGAATTAATGATGTCTTTAATTGAATCGTTGCTCTCTTTAAAAGAATTGATGCGCGCATTAATTCCTGATGCAAAAGCATTGTAAATGATTTAAAGATATCTTCAATTGAATTAAAAAGATCATCAAATTATTTATACCGAGCTCTAAATTAATTATTGCGAGCAATATTTCTACTAAATTGATGCTCTCATCAAATGAATTGAAGAGAGCAATAATTGAATTAATGCGCGGATTAAATCAATTATTGCTCTCATTAATTCAATTGATGCGCGCATTAATTCAATTGATGAGAGCAATAATTGATTTGATGCGCGCATTAATTCAATTAAAGAGAGCAATAATTGAATTGATGATATCTTCAAATAATTGAAAAGATCTTCAATTATTTGAGTTTATGTTAATTTGGCGCTCCATACGTGTGATGAAACTGAAGGTTTTACCGAGGCGGTAGGTACAGGAGGGGGGATCACCCCCGAGAAATTTTTTGAAATATCAGGACTCGTTTCCACTACCCTGAGCATCAAAATTATTGCAATAGACAGTACATATTGTAGAACTTTTGAAAAATTTAAACTGTTCAATTCGAGAGCGAGTCATTGTGATCACCAAAGTTTAGAAAAAAATATATAAACATTATGTAGAATACATTATAAAAAGAAAAGGTCCGACAGAATGATAATTTTATATCCGATTTATATATGTTTATTTTGCAAACATTTATGGACTAAAACGTGTTTTGATAATAAAGGGAAAAAATGTGTAGGCACGTGCCTACTTGAGCCTAACGGAGTTACGCTCCTGGACTTTTGTATGTAACTTTAACCATGGTCATTGATAGAATTAAAACCAAGTTTAAGATTTTATCAAAATAAAGATTTGGGTTCTATTGGATATATAGAATTAAATAGAAATTTTTGTACGGGAAGACAATAATGTAATTTTGCTTCATTCATAGCCTCTGGATAGGTTTTCTAATACAAATTTTAATAACAAAGGGTCATTTACCTATATTTAACATATTTTGGATAAATTATTGGTTCTGTATAAAGATAATTTCTTTCTAGAAGGGGGATGGGGTGTACATGTATATGAGATCTATGTACAAGCTATCCACACTTCAGGTCCCTGCGGATGAATGTAGACTTAAAGTGGGTGAACTAAAAAGGAAGAACGGGGAACAAAACATGTCTAAGGGGAAAAGGGGGTGAAAGTAGAAAGGAATGGCTGAAAGACCCAGAGGTGGACATCCTCCTCTTTGAATTTCTTCTATAAGTGAAAAATTCGTTGTACGAGTTATTTTTAGCATACGAATAAAATTTGTACGGTTATCTAAGACATGGTGTCACATTCTCAAATCATTCTAAGGTTTTCTTTTGTATTCTTAGCTGCTGCTGCGAGTTTTGTAGTTTATGATTCAGTCGTGGAAAAGAAGGTAAGAGAAAAATTACGCAATGACTGCAAAAGTAAATTCACACCGATCTGTTTGTATGATATAACGCAGCTCGAATTTTCTCGTTTTGACATGCCGAGATGAAATCCCCATGTTTTGGAGACAGACTCTCTGATATTTATTATGAAACTATAGCTGTAAAAAATATATCAAAAGTAATGCACGTTATATCTTGAGCTTCTGTTCTGCGATAATGAATCAAGCAGCAAATCTGTTAACTCGAATTTCCTCAGAATGATAGTTATGAAACCACCTGGTATCTGTATCACTCCCTTATTAATATACGTTGTTGTCGCCAAGGTTTATGACATTAGTACGATAGATCAGAGTGTGTGCACTTTAGCAAGTTTACTGTTTGGATGGCATTAGTCATTTGAAGCCTTCAATAAATGATGACTGTTTGAACTGCTATATCTGGCACCAGCTGACTTGGAATATGATGCAAACCACTCAACCTCGTTTCAAAGAAAGATGAGGCATAGATTGCATCAGTACTGTTGGAGTGTAACTGTTGACAGTTGCAAAATCAGTGGTGGAGCTAAGTGTTATGGATTTGTAGTTGTTGGTTATGAACTGAGTAGATAGGTGCTGCACACTCTTTCCAGTCTGTCAATGTCCTGTTTAGGGTGAGGAATCCATGTGATGCAGTTATATCCGAGGGCTGGTCAGATAAGGGATAAATTGGCATTTTTCTTGCATTGGATGGAAAAGAAACCCAGTTTTCTCTTAAGGAAGCCAAGGGTGATGTGTGCTTGCAGGTACCAGTGCTATGGGTGCTTCTTTTCAGGTAATCAGAGATTTTGATACTAAGTTAGGGGTTTGTGTGGAGGGGGAGGGTTTACATAGGAATCAGATGTAGCTGGTTGACTGCTGTATAATGAAGATATAGCACTTGTTGGGGTTAAACTACATACTACAGTCAGTGGCCCAGGTTTCAAGTCGGGGTTTTCTTTAAGCTGAATGTGGTCTTGTAGGGAGTTAGTGGCACAGGAAGAGGAGCAGGCCCAACACTATTCAGTATTGCTTGAAGTACCCCAGAATCCACTGAGAACTCTTCTGATGTGAAGGCCTTTATCATAATGGCAATCTTCCTGCACTGGAGAAAGTTGGATAGCTAGGTGTGAAGGGGTCTTCTGATTCCAAACTCGTACTGTTATCCACACTTCAGGTGCTTGTGGTTGAATGTAGACTCAAAGAAGAATTCAAATGTTGTTTCCATACATTTAATGATTCTGTTACATCTAATTTGAGGGGAAAACACTTAAATGCCAATTCCGATTATAATCAATTATTAATCGATTACATGTATCCGATTATTGCCGATAATCAATTATAGTTTTTGTTCCTAATGCCCATCACTACAAATAACAGTGGCAAGGTTACTTTGTTGGGTTGTAGCTGTCTTGTGTAGTTTGCAGATGCCTTCAGTACTGATGGTGATGGGAGGGATGTCTGCTGATCGATGGGATAGGATGTTAAGTTTCTTCATGAATACAGACTTGAACTGTGTTTGTGGGATGTGGGCCTTGCTCTGTTGTCACTGAAAAGTTGGTTTTTCACTATCTGAGTATTATGGATGTTGTCCTGTTTCTTGATATACTGCCAGAAGGGTTTGCTGCTTTGTTTCTTTCAGCCTTGATCTTCAAGGATGGAGTTTATGCAATCCAATTAAAATTAGATAAGCGGATCAAAGGATCTAATTTTAATGAGATTGGAGTTTTTTAAAGCTTCTTTCAGTCTTCTTCATATGGCATTGGCACTCTGTCTGATGGAATGTGTAGGCTCACCAATGGTCAGTTTTTCTGGCAATTGTCAGCAAGTAATTGAACAGGCTGTCAAATGTCATGGGACATTTGAATGATTTGTGACCAGCCATTCAAAACCCAAGGTCTTCCAACTTCCTCATAGGATTTTTCGAAGTTCCAGGGTCTGGTTTATGGCATTAAATGTAACCGGAAGGGGGGAAATGCGACGGACTAGACCGGGATTCGAACCCTGGCCCCCTGAATTCTTTAGTCACTGGGAGACAAATTTGTTGTCGGAATACAGAATGTGATGGAATAAACAGTGTAAAAAACAATGAAATTATGAAATTGAGAATGAAAATAAGGGTTAGAATGCCCATTGAAATGGATTGCACAGGTGTTATATGTTCCTTGTCTATTTTACAGCGCTTGAGAGAAGGATTATTCAGAGAGTATGAAAAAATGAAGATACAACAACGAGAGGCTATTGAACAACAGAAGGAAGACCACAGTAAATGGAAAGAGGAAAAGAAACTAGAGAATCGACGAAAACGAGAAGTATGAATCTGTTTGATGAGTGAACAGTGTGGTGTTATGAAGGTGTTTAGAATTAGCTCGCTTTTGTATCAAACTAATTAAGTTGTAAGCCCTCTCTGTGAATCCCAAACTAATTAAGTTGTAAGCCCTCTCTGTGAATCCCAAACTAATTAAGTTGTAAGCCCTCTCTGTGAATCCCATACTAATGAAGTTGTAAGCCCTCTGTGAATCCCAAACTAATGAAGTTGTAAGCCCTCTGAATCCTTGATTTTGCAGATTGTATCCATGAACTAGTCATTTTGTCTGCATTGACTTAGACAAGTGTCACCTAGATGTACATCATGTACTGGGTTCCTCTAAGGGTTTGAACTTATTTGGAAATTGAAGCTGTTTTGTTTTAGTATGTTTACATAATAAAGGAATACCACAAGTGCATAATAAATCAGTGCCTGCTCCAGACCTGTTGTGTGTCAAGTCTTCTCATTTGTGATTCAAGTTCACTAGAGCCTTCAGAATTTATGTTAGTTTGCTTTTTGATATTCTTGATCACCAACCCTAATAATTTCTAGTGAGCTTTTCTGATCACCTGTTGTGTGTCTGTAAACTTTTAGCATTTTTGATTTCTTCTCCAGAATCACCTTGAGCATTCAATTTGAAATAAAGAATCATATTTTACAAGCACATTGGATGATATACAAATGAAGCACCAGATTTATCCGTCGTGATCATCCAGGCGTTTGTGTATACTCTCCACAAACATCTTTGACTCTTTCTTCATTAATTTTTTCTGAACTCAGAGCAAGGCTCATCAAAATTCTGATGAAGATACTGATTGGCTAGTTCAAAAAGTAATACCTGCTCTTCTAGAAACTACACTGTATTTTGAATCAATGTCTTGAGAGTTGAAGCATAGGTTTTCCACTGAAAGAAAAAATAGATTCAATGTTTAGAAAAAAAAAAATTTCCAGAAAAGATCTTTATGGACTCTTCCTTGCATAACTATTATGTAAGTTCAATGTGACACCTGGGATGACCCTGTATTAAAATACAATTCTGTTAATTAATTAATCCTGATAAAGTATCGTTTATTAGAGTTCATACCAGGAACTCACAATTTTTATCAAGCACCATTGCAAACATATTTTCTTTCAAAAATGTCCTTAATTTTTTTTTCTAGATCAGCACCATTTAAAAGGGAATTATGTTATAGAAAGCATCCAGACGTTTGTAGGACTCCGTATACAAAAACAGCTGGATGATTGAGACTAATCGTGCTATAGTGATGTATTCTTTGAGTTATTGCCCTTATGTCATAAGTCAATGTTATACACAATTACTGATTAAGCAATTTTGATTGCTTAAAATGTGCCAACAATTAAAACTACATTTTTAAGGAAATTCTGCCTAATATTTCTGACACTTTGCAAAACTACTTTATACACGGCTTTGATTATGCAAGAGATTGTCAAGCCTCGGATCAATCACTCACATTAGTACATAGTAAATTCTACAGCATGGAAATTTAGACAAATTAAATTCTGACACATAAATTCTTTGCAAATTTTTCTTTTAAAAAAAAAAATCAACATTCCATCATGCAAAAGCTATCCATAAAAAGAATTTGGTTTTTAAGTTGAGCTTGGTGATTATCTCAGTTTTTATAGTATCCAGTGTAAGAGTGTCATTTCGCTGGTAATCTATTACAATTGTGTGGTCTGAGACAAGGTAGACTTGGAACCATTCATGGGACACGACAATCAACATCTGGTAACCAGGATGGATTTAACTGACAATTTGATAGGCAGATTTACCCAGCAGACCACCAATCTTTGCGTTGTAGTTTTCATTTTCATTTGAGGATATTTATATGAGAAGTGAATGTAGATTGTGTGCATGATTTTGAATTATTGTTAGTACAATCTGTGTGGTTTGTTATGATGAAGGGTCTTCACTTCCTTGTTTCAGTTTCCTGTTGCTTGATTGTGCATACCTCATCATATAGGAAATGCTTCATTTCCCTTTCCACTCATGCAGCTTTCCAAAACATTTCACACAAATATTTAGATATGATCTTGGGATTGTATATTACTTACTGTAGCAAAGGAGATAATGGAATTTGATCTAGAATTTAATAAATTCATTGAAATTATGCAGTATTTTTTCTCTCCAAATTTTGATAAAATTTGCATTATTTCACTATTTTTTGTCCATATAATTTTGTGTAATTTATTATTCTACACTTATTCAAACATATGGTATATGGCGGTTTTTTGAAAAATGAATCTTTAGTCAATTGAGGAACATTTTTTGAAAACTTTATTTTACATACTTAAAAGTTATCAACGATCTCTTGACTCAAAGTCTACATGAATACTATTGGAAGATTTTTTAAATCAATATATATATATATATATATATATATATATATATATATATATATATATGTGTGTGTGTGTAAGACTCCAAAGTACGATCGGACTCTAAAGTGCGATGGTCTGCGCCAAACCCTGATGGTGTTGCATGCCAAAGTATGATGGTCCTCACTCATGCACCAAAGTGCGATGGTCTGACATGCTAAAGTGTGATGGTGTGACACACCGAAATCCATTGGTTTGTAAACTATGTGTTGTTTTACCGAAATATCAGTGCAAAATCCATGCACAAAAAATAAGAATAAGAACTTATTTCATTACTGTCGTGTTATTAAACACAAAATTTTCTAACGCGAAATCGTATAGAATGTTTTATATTATAGCATACCCCTAGGAATTTAATATGTGTACGTCAAAGTAATAAATGATCATGAATTAAAGAATGTTTGTTCGAAGAAGATAATTCGACAACAAATGTACTTTGCCGTTCTCAATATCCTCAACAGAGTAAATCTTGCCATTGCTGTCGTCCATGTAACATTTCTTCGGTTTTATTTTGAAAGATGTTAAGAATGACGTCACAATGATGGGACGTCACAAATGTCATTGAACTCTGCACCATCGGACTTTGGCATCCGTAACGTTAACAAACCATTGCACTTTGGCGTAACCATCGCACTTTAGAGCGACCATCGCACTTTAGAGTCTTACATATATATATATATATATATATATATATATATATAATGTATAAATTTCTAATTTTTCTATTCGCCCATCGATGAAAGGTCATATTATGGTATGATTTTTAAATCTGTTTATCAGCTTTTTAGTCCCCTTCCGACAAAGTTGATCTGTCCATCTGTCTGTAAACTTTTCAGCTTTCTTCTTCTTCTCCAGAACCACTGGGCCAATTTCCATCAAACTTGGTACACATCATCCATGGGTGAAGGGGATTCAAGTTTGTTCAAATGAAGGGCCATGTCCCCTCTTAAGGGAAGATAATCACAAAAAAGCAAAGATAGGGTGGGGTCATTTAAAAATCTTCTCCTCAAGAACCTCTGAGCCAGAAAATGCTGAGATTTACATGAAGGCTTCGTGACATAGTGCAGATTCAAGTTTGTTAAAATCATGACCCCCCGGGGGTAAGATTAGGTGACAATAGGGGATCAATTTTTACATACAAATATATAGGGAAAATCATTAAAAATCTTCTAAAAAATCACTGGACCAGAAAAGTTTACATTCACATGAAAGCTTCCTGACATAGTCCAGATTCAATTTTGAAAAAATCATGGCCCCTGGGAGTAGGTTGGGGTCACAATACTGAATAGGGATCAAAGTTTTACATGCGAATATATTTAGAAGGATCTTTAAATAAGAGCCAAGGTGACTCAGGTGAGCGATGTGGCCCATGGGCCTCTTGTTTAGTTTCTGAATTCAGCCACATGATCATCAATATTTCTAAATGGTGTACTATAAATAAAGTGTATAACTTATATCTAGCTTGATAAAAAACATGTTTATTTCTACAATAGACAGCACATGTAGCATTAATCTAATGTTCATCAGGAAATGGCTATCATTACAATTTGTAGAAATACCAAAGGCAAAACATCAGAAATTTAAATCAACATGTTCAAGTCTGAAACTCTGATCATTTGTTTTTGACATCATGGAACAATTGATGCTGTAGATAGTTCAATGGTTTCCATTTGTGTGATGATTATGGTAACACATTCTGTAGACTACATGTAGTCCACGAACCTGTGGTAACATGTGATCCTGTATTATGTATATTACTTACATGCATATACATGTATGTTTACACACTGTACACTGAATATCCTTGACTTCATGTATTTCAAATTTGTGGTTATCTGTATACATATATATATGATGATTAATGCATGTGACCAGGAAATTAACTTACGTGAATAAGGAAGAAACCTCAAAGACAATGTGTTGAGCATCAATGATCAATTGACATCTGGTCATATATTACAATATTTTATCAATACACGACATATTTGCAGGAAGTAATCTGTAGTGACAAATTACTATTAAAGTTTAAATCCAATTTTGAGTAAAATTACCTCCATTTATTAATAGGATTTTTTTCAGTACTTACCAAAGCATATATATAGATGAGTGTTTTATGAGAAGAGCATCGGTGTTACAATGCATAATAAAATAATACATATAAGGGATAGGTTAATCACAAGTTGTTGATGTGCCAAGTTTATAAGGACGTCTCATTTAAGTGGGGCATTCCCCCTCCAACATTGGCATATAGGAATTTCCCATCCTGTGAGCTTAACTTTTCATATTTGACCTTGATAACAAGACATTTTATATATGAGGCCTAAGGAAATATGATGTACACACAATTTGTACCAATATACCTGGAAATTAATGTTCTTGACCAAATCTTGACATATGTACACTGATCAAGACATTTGCAACTATTGTTTTTGTCAATCTGTCAATCATTTAAAACATGTGATAAATCCTGCTCAGACAGATCCCCCACACTCTTCAAGACTCAAGACTTTGATCTTGATAACGAGACTTCACAAGAGTAATTTAAATGCATGTAAATACTGAGAGGATAAGTAAGTTCATATAACTTTAAAAAATTGTTATGAATATGTTGATACAATTGCCATTTTTAAAACAATTCATTCCAAATCCTGCACACTTTATATAAAAGGTACCGTTAAGGTGAATTAGGTGTGATTAAATGATTGAAGATGATTATTTTCACGATAATACAAATCCTCAGAATTACTTATAACTGAAATTGTAAATCTGCAGAATTTTGACCCCACAGAACAATGAACATGTACATACACATGAAATAAAGATCATTCCGACTTCATTGTAAGCAGTAGTTTCTTGTAAGCCTGCTTGTTTTAACCCTAGTTTACTGTAAATGTGTATAATTAGCAATCTGTAGATGAATTGTTACATGTACTTATGAAAACACTTATCTTCAGACAAGATTAAATTGTTATGTTTTGTTGAATTTTTTTATTTTAAGATGTTCTCAGGGGTCAGTTTAATTCCTGTCAATAAGTCTTCTGCTGAGGTATTAGTCATCCTATGCATGATAACTCTATGATCAGATGGACAATGCTGCATGGCATATCCTAATTTTCTAAGTCAAAAAGGAGGTAGCTGGTGGACCTTGATCACGTACTGAATGAAGTTTTATCAAATACAAAATCTGAACAAAGTGTGCAGTCTCAATCACTAAAGTAGGTTTTTTCTCATTCTGATTAGATGTAACTGTAGGGTGTAATCTGAATCATTGAACTTATGAGACATTTCAGGATAAATGTTTAAGTTGTTTGTAGTAGGGGTGGGTATAGAATCATGGAGTAATTTGTATGATGGGCAAAGTAAAATTTGTAGACCCTACATTTGTTTTTATATCCACCACGAGACAATAAACATAGACTTTTTATATCCACCACGATACAATAAACATATGCTTTTTATATCCACCACGAGACAATAAACATATGCTTTTTATATCCACCACGAGACAATAATCATAGGCTTTTTATATCCACCACGATACAATAAACATAGGGTTTTTATATCCACCACGATACAATAAACATAGGCTTTTTATATCCACCACAATTCAATAAACATAGGCTTTTTATATCCACCATGAGACAATAAACATAGGCTTTTTATATCCACCACGATACAATAAACATAGGGTTTTTATATCCACCATGAGACAATAAACATAGGCTTTTTATATCCACCACAATTCAATAATCATAGGCTTTTTATATCCACCACGAGACAATAAACATAGGGTTTTTATATCCACCACGATACAATAAACATAGGCTTTTTATATCCACCATGAGACAATAAACATAGGCATAAAGCCACTTTTATAACTTATATTTTGTTATTTTGATTTGTGTCAAATTGAAAGGGTTCATTCATTGAAATGGCATCAGATCATCACCAACAAAACATTGCTAAGTTTCAAGTCCTAGTAAGTGATACATGTAGTAACTCTGAGGTTCTTAAAACTCAACATGGCCTAAAACAAATTATTTTAATGAGGGATCATTCGTCCCCTTCACACCTTTTTTAGGGGTGTTTTTGTTGTTGTTTTTTTTTACACAAACTTCTATTATGGGTATATCAGTATTTCATTATTTTAGAGACCTAGCTTTTACTTGGATTGTTGCAGCTTGCAATGAATTGAGAGATTTGAGTGTCAGGTGGCATAATGCACTAGAATTGACTTAAACCACATGTTTTTCTTAGTATGTGTTGTAGATTGAGAAACAAAAGTGCTAACAAAACCACTTTTATTGACCCAAAGATTTAAGGTTGTGGTCTTTGAGGTAGTACGTGCTTGCTTATTGTGTATAAATTGGCCATTGTAACATTTGCACTACTGTGAACAATGCAGTGTACTATTTTCTAAGCATAATTGGTTTTCACAATGAAGGCATGAATGTTTGCAAATTCTTGAGAATCTTGGCAAATGCAGGTGTATGTATATAATTAGAGTTTTAGTAGTATGCCACCTCTAGGTCAGGTTAATATGCCAAGTAACTTCCTGCCTGTTGATAATATGATAACTTCATACATATAGTAACACACAAACCATAGTACAAAATCTCGTAATTATACATGTATCCTAAAAATATACCATGCTTTACATCAAGCTGCAGTAAAGTTAATCTTAAAACACCCACCCTCCTCAAAAAAAAAAAAGAAAACAGAAAAGAAAAGAAAAAGAAAAAAACGGAAATAAAAAATCAAAATGCCATAAAAAAATTGATCTGTCTGACATCATGTGGTGAGGCATCCCATTTTGTCTGATTTGGTGCGTGTTTCTGTTGGAGGTGTGGTATTTCTCACAATTCAGAAACTGTTTTCAGGCAATTGTAGAGGCTAGAGGTCGATAGTGAATGCATTGTCTGGCAAATGTAATGAACATTTTGGGATTCATAGAGTAAAGATGTGTGGTATGTGGTTGGTTTAATCTGTTCTAGATCATATATATGCTATTTCAGTAAGAAATATTTTTTTTTTTTTTTTTTTTGCTGTTTTCATGGAGTGAAAGTTTAAAATGGTGCATTTCTCTATTGGAGAGAGAAAACTTGATCCTGCGCAGATTATGTGTACAGAGACAAACACTGTACTACGATTGTTGTGAATTGTTCTCATTATACAAATTCTTGTGTCTAGGTTTCCATGGTGCAGGCATTGTTTGCAAAGGTGCAGCACTAGCATATAGTTCTTTGTGAATATCCTACATTAAGAATCTTATAGTGCAGGTTAAATGATTGGTCATTTTTCGACATACGTGACATGCTGACCCAACACTATCGAATTAGACCGGATGAAATGATTGGAATATGCATTGGTTTCATACTGATTCTTCATATCAGCTATATTGGAAATGGCAATGTGGGAATTGTTCATTTGTATAAACCTACTATTATGAAGATAAGATAAATTTAGCTGTAGATGCAATTTAATGTGAATAATGTTTTCTTCTGTTTTATAGGAAATGAAGAATAGCTCAGAGTCAGTCTAGAAAAAGGATTCTCAGACTATTTGCTCAGGCAGTGTGTGTTCTGTATGAGATATTGCCAACAGCAATGAGTAAAGTATTAGGTGAATGGACCACTTGAGTGAAAGTGAAGCTGTTGGAAAAGAGATTACATAAGTGATTTGATCATGACTTTTACAACTGACAGTGCTAAAATAATTCACATGTACATGAATGCTTGATGAGTCATATTTGAGTGAAATATGTGTTTGTCAATGAATATGTGTTTGACTTTGTACTACAAGAGTGTTTGGAGTGTTGGTGTGCTCAGTATTAAAATACTGTACATAAGTTTGGGATATAGAAGAATCAGTGTAAATCTTAACATGTTGTGAGACTTTCACAAAAATAAGCCCATGTAAATATATCAAGATTAAAGAAGGACTTGATGCAACAAAAACACAGGCTGTGGAATTATTTATTGTAGATACTATAGTCAATTAGTCATACTTGTCAGATTAGTTTGAACATATTCTATTGTACTGTTCTGACAACTTGTTAGGTTCTAACTTTGATACTTGATGATGTTGAGGAAGTCTCAGAATGGGAGAGTCTTCTCTGTGTGGTGGAGACTCTCTGTATGTCATCATCTCAAACTTAAATGTCTCTCCAATAAAAGTAAGTGAATACTTGAAATTTCATTGTCATCTCCAGGTTTTGTATCAGAAATAGAGGATGTCAAGCAGAAAACTTGAGTCAGCTGGTCATGCATGGGGCCACCTTTAGTTTTTAAGTGGGTCTAGGGAAACTTCCCTAGTAGAGTTCAGGAGGCAAAACTCCCTTGAAAGTTCCTGGATTTTTTTTTAAGTTTGTGTCTAAATTTAGTTATTAAGCATGAACCAATTACAAAATGTAGGTGATAATGTATTAAGTGTTTTGAAGGCAGATAGAATCTCATCACTGTTGGCCAGATAGCTTAGTTGGTAGAGCATCTGACTAGAGATTCAGGGGGCCCGGGTTTGAATTCTGGTCTGATCCATTGCATTTTCTTCTTTCCTGTTACATTTGCTGCTTAGACCAGCCCCTGGAACTGTCAGGTGAAAATGTCTGCCAGGGGATAAAGATCCTGGGTTGCCGTCTTCGAAGTGTGCAGACATTTAAGGAGGAGAAATGTAGCAGGCGAATGGGTTCGATCGCCGGTGGCCAGATAGCTCAGTTGATAGAGCAAATTACTGGAGATTCGGGGGGCCCAGGTTCGAATCCTGATTTGATCCATTGCATTTTCTCCCTTAATTCCTATTACAAATGTTTTTTAAAAAAATGTTTGCCCTGAATTACTGTACTAATTAAATCATCAGCAGAGATTGCAGTACATTATAGGAATTACAATTAGTACATGCACTTGATTTATTACATATTGTATATATCATTGTCATTCAACTTGAGTAATAAATGTCCTTACTTTGAATATTAGTTTAGCACTAGTTTTACGGACCTTATTGAACACCTCGGACATCCACTCAGTTGGAGTCAGCCACTTAACTTTATATATCAGCCTGCTCCCTAAGCTAGGAGTGAACATGAGTTAGGGGGGTTAGAATGTTGACTCGCCCCAGGTTCTGCCCATGGCCAAGAGGGGCCCTATTGTCACTCAAGCACTACCCACCAGGGATGGCGATTATTGGTCTGCTTGTGTTTCTTCAGGGTTTCCAGTGACAAGTGAGACCCCAAATGTTCCTCCTAGGTGGGGGGATGTTAGTTACTCAGGAGTAGGGGTGAGTTTGGAGCACACTCCCATGTCCATCGCTCTAGAGTGGGGCGCTGCCCAGAGGTTTTACCATATGCCCACCCCCTACCCTTCGTCTTTCATAGTGAGACATCACCTCTCTATACTTTGGGGATAGATGCCCATAGGTCAGGTTTACACTCTGATCATGACCCCTCTCGAGAGTTTTTGGGAATAGAGTTAGATTTTCCATACCACCACATAAATTAATGCTTTTGATACTGCGACATCTGTGTATGGGGGTGCTGGACTCCAGCACCCTGTCAACCATGACTGGACCACTCTCGTGAGGAAATTGGTGCAATCCCCACTCCTTGAGATGCCACACCAGTCTATCATGAATTACCTGCCAAGCAGCCACAGGTGCCAGGGCACGCAACTCTTGATGTAGCTAGAGCAACTGTGCACCTGTTCACCTCCCAAGTGCCAATGCCCAGTCAGGATGCTTGGACACAGCACCCACAGTACTTGGTAATGGGAGCCTCACCCATAGCACCCTCAACTCAAGGATATGGTGGACCGTTGATGTAAACAGTGCCCTTTACTCAGGGATATGATGGACTGTTGATGTCAACAGTGCCCTTTACTCAGGGGTATGGTGGGCTATTGATGTTAACAGAACACCCAACTCGGAGGTATGGTGGACAATCAATGTCAACAGTCACCCCATTCCAGTGGCGTATCCCAGATGTCATCGACGACTGCCTCAGTGCCTCGCTACACTCAGCCTGTCCATCCTGGAAGGGAGGGGAGTGCAGGAATTTCTTCAGGCCCAAAAGGCAGCAGCGCCCAAGCTGATTCCTTGGGCAGCAGCTGCCCCCTACCCGTATGCCCCAGCAGTCTCAGTTCTCCCCACACAGGCAGCGTCCTCAGCCAATGCTCATGTCCCTCAGACACGTAGTAAGGTTAGATACAAGGATCTGTATTATGATGGCAAGGCAAGTTGGAAATCATTTTTAATGAAGTCTGTGAAGCTGGTCTGCAGTCATCAGTAGATGGGAGACGAGCAACATGATCACTTCTGCTTTTCCCTCTAGGGAGCCGTTAGTAACTACTATACTCTGCTTCTGGAGACCTTACCTAACCTCAGAGACATCCTGTGGAAATTTGACAAGAAGTTTGGCTCCTCAGCGCTGTACATCACCCACCAGCTGAACTAGCAGTCGGCCACCCAGTCAAGCGGTGAGACAGTGGGCGGAGCGCATGCTCACGTTGGCAACCTGTGTATTCCAGACTCTAGCTTATGTTCATCTCCAAGCAGTGACGCGACTATGCTGTGGGGCAGAGGACCACTCTTCGCTTTGGACAGACAGCCCAAACTGGTGGAGGAGGCAGTAGGCCGGATGCAGTATTTCCAGCATTCACGCTGGAGTTTCCCCTTGAAGCCAAATGTAGGCCGAGTGGGGGCAGGATCAAGTGACCCTTCCCCAGACCTAGACTCTAGGAGCATTCTCCGAGAGCTATTGGAGCAAATGCAGCACATTGAGGAATAATAATCAGCCCTATGGGCTTTCACTATTGGAACCTTGCTAATCCTTACCCCTCTAAGGCGAAGGGTGGTTCTCAGTCATCGTCCAGAGACACTGATGGCTCTGGCAGCTACCAAGGACTTACTAGCGAGAGAAGCTCCCACGTCACCGGGAATCATCTAGTGTGCCCCCCAGAAAAGCTTTTAGTGCATTGTCCCCTAGGTGTGCAGAGGCAGATAGTCATAGAGACAAGATGTTACTACATGAAACAAGGGCACCAGAAAAAACACAAGCGTGTGCGTGTTAGGTTGGCTGAGGATAGGGAGGACATGGATACTGGTAGCAACCCGGAGGTTGGGCTGGAGTTTGATCATCTTGGAGAGTGAAAAAGGGGGGCCCGAGGAACCAGGGACAATTGGGCTTGGGCATTGTACCCCAGAGATGGAACACCAGGGAAAGGTAATTGGTGCATTACCATTGGCCAGATAATGCCTTCAACGGGATACATAGTGCAACTGTTAGTGCAAGACTTGCCTGTGGAGGCAGTGATGTATACTGGGGCAGAGGTAAGCATGCTGGGAATGGAACAGTACAACTCACTAGGACGTAAGCCCCCTATCAAGCGACATGTCACTCTGATGCAAGCTGGCACATATGCTTGATTGAGGGAATTCATTGCGGGCCCTTTCTCCATCCAAATGGGGGAGAATTTCCATGAGATGGACCTGTATGTGGCTCCCTTGAAAGACCCTATGCTACTTGGATTAGACTTCTTGCGGGGACGCAAGGCAAAACTAGATTTGGAGCATTACACACTCCCCATGGGGAAGAGACCATACAGATGACCTTTGGCGGAACGGAACCCCGGAAGGAGGTCAGAGTGTCATTTCATTGGCTCGAAAGGTTTGTGTCCACTCTATTTCTGTAGCCTTAAGCCCTTCCAACCTTGATAGAGAGTTGGCAGACTGATGGAACCTAGCATTAGGAGGCTCTCTGAGGTTCTGTTGATGCCTCACACATGCCATTTTATAAAGAATTCCTGCTAGGTGAATCCATTTAATCGAGATGTGATGTTGCAGGAAGGGAGTGTACTGGGCGCTGCAGTTGAGCATGAGCTCTGTGTTCCTGTGCCTTAGGGAACTATGGACACGGGAAGTGCCAAACACTTGAGAGACTTGCTTGAATGCTCTTCCGGGAAGCTTAGCTTGGATGAAAGAACTAGGCTAGCAGACCTGCATACTGACAGAGTTCCAGGATGTGTTCACCTGTTGTGAGTTCGACTTTGGTAACTTTATGGTGCTGGAACACAAAATTGACACTTGGAACATGTGAGACCCAGGAGAACCCCTGTGGGTCAGGGCACTGCAGGACATTGATTGGGAGATCTGGAGGCAAAGGAACAACTTAGTGGACATCCGCCCAGTCACATGGTGGAATGTGCTAGGGATGTTCACTGCCCTGAACAACCAGGGTCTCTTCGATGCCGTTGGTTGTACCTGGTGGCCAGTTTATAGGAGATGTCACCTTGGTTGCCCCGCCTTTCCTGGATGCGATCTGGACTGTCTCGACCCTTTCTAGGCTGGCGCTTGTACCCTGCTGTCTATATCTCTGGCAAGCTTTGGCCCTGCCTACCTGGTTCCCCCCCCCCCCCCCCCCCCCAGATTACCTCTGGGATAGGTGTTAGGCGCCCATTTAAAACATTCCCACGTTCATGCCAGTGTAGGTTGTGGATTCCGACCTTTCGGAGAAAACGGGGAGTGTAGTAGATGGGGCGAGTCGTTCTCGGAATGATTTGCCCAGTCACCGGGATGACGTAGGCCGTACGCGGCTAGAACAGTAAGGACGGCAGACCACCAATTTTCTTCAGAGACCAGAGGTGAGCCTCCCTCAGGAGAAGAACCTGGCTACTTTGTAAATACTTACACCCAATGAATACGATAGGTCTAATGAAAAAAATTCTTTTTCTTTTTTCAGTCCATTTTAATTTTTTTTTCCGTTAAAGTATGTTATATATGGAGCGCCAAATTAGCACAAACTCAAATAATTGAAGATATCTTCAATTATTTGAAGATATCATCAATTCATTTGATGCGCGCAACAATTGAATTAAAGATCTCTTCAAATAATTAATGATATCTTCAATTCTGAATTATTGCATTAATTGAATTGATGATAGCATTAATTCTTCAGCTGAATCGATGCGCGCTTAATTGATTTAATGATCTCTTCAAATGAATTGATGATATCAACAACTGAATTGGTGCGCGCTACAATTCAATTGAAGAGAGCAATAATTGATATAATATGTGCATTAAATCAATTGATGAGAGCAATAATTGAATTGATGCGCGCATTAATTCATTTGATGAGAGCAATAATGGATTTAATGCGCGCATTAATTCAATTATTGCTCTCTTCAATTGAATTAATGATATCTTTAATTCATTTGGAGAGAGCAATAATTATTTTAAAGAGAGCAACTATATAATTAAAGATATCTTCAGTTCAACATATCCACAATTGAATTAATGATCTCTTTAATTGAATTGTTGCTCTCTTTAAAAGAATAGATGCGCGCATTAATTCCTTATACAAAGGCATTGTAAATAATTAAAGATATCTTCAATTGAATTAAAGAGATCATCAAATTATTGATACCGAGCTCTAAATCAATTATTGCGAGCAATATTTCTACTAAATTAATGCTCTCATCAAATGAATTGAAGAGAGCAATAATTGAATTAATGCACGCATCAAATCTATTATTGCTCTCATTAATTCAATTAATGCGCGCATCAATTAAATTGAAGAGAGCAATAATTGAATTAAATCAATTATTGCTCTCATTAATTCAGTTGATGCACGCATTAATTCAATTGATGAGAGCAATAATTGAATCGAAGCGCGCATTAATTCATTTGCTGAGAGCAGTAATTGGTTTCATGCGCGCATTAATTCAATTGAAGAGGGCAATAATTGAATTCAAGATATCTTCAATTATTTGAGTTTATGTTAATTTGGCGCTCCATAGTTATGGAAGTGTTATAATGCCCCACGGTTGGACAACCCATTAACTTGTATGAAAACGTAATGAATAATAATAATAATAATAAGACCTTTATTTAACCAGGATTATATATTTAGCGATAACGCTAGTTTTCAATATGGTCCTGCATATAACATACATACAGACAGATATTAGTAAAATAAACACAGATTAAAAGAAGTAGAATACATATAAACTTAAGAAATAATTATGAATGTAAGATAAATAGAATACAAAATGAAGCTTAAAAAGTATGGTGATAATCTCTAAGATAATTTCTCTTAAAACACGCAACACTCGTTGAGTTTCTTATGTTTTGACTCAAGGCATTCCACACTGTGCTCCCTGAAATGCTGAAAGATCTTCTATAATATTCTGTTTTTGCCCTGGGTATATACAAAATATTTGAATAAGAATTTCTAGTTTGCCTCTGACTGACTTCTGATACATATTTAAAAACATTTAAATAATCTGGCATTAAACCATGTAAAACTTTATACACTAAAATGACTTTTCTATAGACAAAGTAATCTGATAGAGGCAACCAGTTAAGTTCTGTAAACATGACATTAGATGGTGTTTCAAAATTTCTGATGTTAAGAATTACCCTTGCAGCTCGTTTTTGCAATATAAAAAGCTTATAGCTTTAACTTACAGTTGTACTGTCTTACATTTGGTAGGGTAAAGAAGTTGCAACGATTAAAATATTACTGGTTGATAAGTGTTAATTACATGTATTGAATGGTTTATAGACACGCATGACTTTAATATTGAATGTGTATTATTAAGTGTGGAACTGGTAAAACCGTCTATGCAATATGCACATCTGTATAATATGTAGCGCCAAATTCACAAACTCAAATAATTGAAGATATCTTCAATTATTTGAAGATATCATCAATTCAATTATTGCTCTCTTTAATTGAATTAATGCGCGCATTAAATCAATTATTGCTCTCATCAAATGAATTAATGCGCGCTTCACTTCAATTATTGTTCTCATCAATTGAATTAATGCGCGCATCAATTGAATTAATGAGAGCAATAATTGATTTAATGCGCGCATTAATTCAATTATTGCTCTCTTCAATTCAATTGATGAGAACATCAATTGAATTAATGAGAGCAATAATAGATTTGATGCGCGCATTAATTCAATTATTGCTCTCTTCAATTCAATTGATGAGAGCATCAATTTCGTAGAAATATTGCTCGCAATAATTGATTTAGAGCTCGGTATCAATAATTTGATGATCTCTTTAATTCAGTTGAAGATATCTTTAATTATTTACAATGCTTTTGTATAAGGAATTAATGCGCGCATCAATTCTTTTAAAGAGAGCAACAATTCAATTAAAGAGATCATTAATTCAATTGTGGATATGTTGAATTGAAGATGTCTTTAATTATATAGTTGCTCTCTCTTAAAGAATTATTGCTCTCTCCAAATGAATTAAAGATATCATTAATTCAATTGAAGAGAGCAATAATTGAATTAATGCGCGCATTAAATCCATTATTGCTCTCATCAAATGAATTAATGCGCGCATCAATTCAATTATTGCTCTCATCAATTGATTTAATGCGCGCATTATATCAATTATTGCTCTCTTCAATTGAATTGTAGCGTGCATCAATTCAATTGTTAATATCATTAATTCATTTGAAGAGATCATTAATTCAATTAAAGCGCGCATTAATTCAGCAGAAGAATTAATGCTATCATCAATTCAATTAATGCGCACAATGATTCAGAATTGAAGATATCATTAATTATTTGAAGAGATCTTTAATTCAATTGTTGCGCGCATCAAATGAATTGATGATATCTTCAAATAATTGAAGATCTCTTCAATTATTTGAGTTTATGTTAATTTAGCGCTCCATAGTATAAAGCATTAAAACTTGACCAAAGACACAATTAATAAATATAATTAAATAAATCCAGCATATACACGACCCATCCCTCACATACGATGAATGAAAAGATTAGATAACTATCGAGCGAACAACGATTGCAAATCCTACAGAGAATACAAATAAAGAGAGTTCTAAGGACAAACAAGAACCCCTGGGCACACTAGAGGGTGTAATCAGGTGCCCACATTTTATAAGCATTACTTGTGACCTTATTATACAGGCTCCCCCCACAGGTGCTTGTAGACAGGACTTCGGTTCTCCCCCCCCTTCTTGTATTTTTTAATTTTCAATTCCATGGGTATTTAGGGTGGTGGTTTTTTTCTTTCTTTTTTGTTTTTTTGTTTTGTTTTTTGTTGTTGTTTTTTTTATATATAAAATATGTAACTTCAGAGTGCATCTATTTCAATGGAATCCACAAAATGCTATATCACCGATCATAATATTTGAAATAGTGGTTCCGATATTCCGTATTACTAAGTTAACGAAGACCACGCTTTTCTGCTTCAAAAAAGATTCAGAAATTCAAAAATAATATCGTAAAACACTTTTGCGCAATTTGTCTTTAAAAAACGAAACCAAAATGCGCCTATGTTTGATTGTCTATATAGGTTGCCATCTTGCGCTTTGTGGGGGTGATAAGGTCCATCTGTTTAGAATATTTGTTAGTTGACAGTTGTAATTTGCATTCTCATTGAAAACATGCTGAAGGGTAGGATATCTGTATTTTAGAGTACAATTTAGAGAGTACATGTACTTTATTTATTTAATTTGTTGGCATTTTAGCGCCACCACCACCCCGCGCAACCAGGCATTACCACAGCCCCTGCCCCAGGGATCATGAAATTAAAAATTTTGGTAGAGGCTTCCTTGTCCATCATTACTACATACTTAGTTTGCCTTTTATTTCCTTAGGAGTAAAGAAAAAAGATTTTTGAGGAATAATGCATTTTCACTATATGGCCACTCTCTAACACTGGGATCCCTCCCCTCGTGGGTCATAAAATTTACAATCATTACTATATATCCAGTTAGTCTCATATATGCCTAGGAGTAGTAAAGAAGGTTTATAATGAATTGAATCAATTTTACCTGTTTTACCTCAATATTAATTAAGTGGTGGGGTTGGGGTCATGAGATTTACAATTTCTGGTCCCTTTCTCCGACAGATGCGACACATTAAATTTGGTAAAGATTGGACCAATAGTTTTTGAGAAGAAGTTAAAGGATGACGACTGAGGCAGACCAATAACAATTGTGACTCGGGTGACCTAAAAATGTTTAAATCGTAATGGTATTCAAAGAAGATGTCATACTGAGTTCATTTGATACTTTAAACCATCGGAGAACAGTTGCGTAATTTATGTTCTGAAAACGGCATCTCGGGTTGCAAGGTATTAAGATTTTACACGAGGACAAATTAGAGAGAAGATTAGTGAATCTTTAATATCCACCTTTAGATGAATATTTTAGGATTCCCAGTTGCATTCTAGAAATTAGTTTAAAACATTCAAGAATAGTCACTTTTTCATTCTTGTAACACGATATAACCAAAATAAAATCCACAAATCTGGGAGAAACACACATGAATGCAGGCGCAGGGCTGCAGTTTAAACACTTGAATGATTTTATCACACAATTTTCTAAAATCTTTATGAAACTTAAAAGTAACAAGAGACCAATCGCTCGCTCACCTGGGCAGCAGTTCCTAGCAATAAACAAGCTTGAGTAAAACTATCATTATACCAGCACTTTGATTCAGAAAAAAAATAATCAAAGATAGCAACTAAAAAATCATTATGTGATTATTATCCCCCTTGTAGAGGTCCTATGACCCTTCCTTTAAATAAATTTAATCTAAGAATGCTTTTTCCCAAGTTTGGTTGAAATTGGCCCAGTGGTTTTGGAGAATATTTTTAAAAGTCACCAATGCATTTTTGATATTATCTATTACTCAGGTGAGCTGAAAACGTTTTTGGGGTGCATGCTAAAAATGAAAACTTTTCCAGAATATTCTCCGATGGGAATAAAATATGATAGCGATGTCGATCTGTCAGATTCAGAATAAATTCATCTATGGAGATATTTTGTAAAGGAATATGTATGAATCAAAGCACTGACAGTACAGCTGGATCGAGTTGGTTACGATTTAAATATTGATAACATGTTCATATCTATTAATCCACCAATAACCCCGAGATCAGTTGGGAGAAACGTTTCCCCTCAAAAACCTCTATAATTTTATAGAAAAATCCCCCACTTTCTCCTAATGAGGTGTTAAGAATCATGTCTAGCGAGAGAGCGAGTTGATGGCTTAGTAGCGGCAGTTTGGAATCGAGGGTAGGCAATCTACAGAGTTGTGGAATTTAAGTTTTACTCACTATCTGTATGAAAGGTTTTGGTGTTAATCAAATGGAGAGAGACAATTTTGATGATTCTTCGTATGATACATACTTATCTGTTTAACTAACAGATTCTGAGTTGCCGAAATAGGCGCTGTTTTACAAGCAAGAAATATTCTGATTTTATTTTCTAAATACATGTACATTGTATATGACATATGTACATAACATTCGACTGAATGAAATGATGTTTGTAGAATGATAAATATATCCAAAATCACAAATCAAGGTAATTGGGAAATTAACTCTCCATTTAGGATATAAAAGAAATGAATAGCCAAGGAAAAGGGTTAATTTCAGAATGGAAAGAATATATTTGGGGATTGTCCGCCGTAAACGTAACCGGAATGAGGGAAAAGGGGGGTTGGGTTCTACTACATGTATATAGTAGGTTATCTCGCGGGGGGGGGGGGGGGGGGGGGGGGTGTCATCTGACACCTAAGGACTACATATATGTATATAGCCACATTCCCATGGTGGAAGATATACTATATAAGATATCACATATATTTAATGAGATATCTTATAAAGAAAAAACATGTACATAGTAGTTACCCCATATAATACTGTTGGTTTTTTTGGTAAGAGATTTCATATCTTTTATAAGATATCTTATAAAGGATATAAGATATCTCATAAACGTTAGTGGATATATTATTTATAACATTTATAAGATATCTTATATTTATGAGATATCTTTAAAGAAGAATTAAATGTAAAAACGGCGTGCCATAAACACTCTATATCATGTTCCCAGTATTCTCCTCGTGAATTTGCTAAAGTCAACTAAAATATTTACTGGCCTAGGCTAGCTGAAGGCAGTGTCTGTGCGTCTTTAATTCGGTGATTTGATGCAGGGGTGTTAATTAATGAGAGTGATCTCTATATTGCTGAATTGACAAATTGCATAATAACATAGTGTTGCATATGATTTTCATTAGGAGATCAGTATTTACAGATGCTGACTTGGTACAAACGATTCGTGTAATATTTTGCTTTAGTCTAACACACGCCGATGATTAAGAAAACTTGTGGAAATTGTGACAATTTGTCCTCAAGTAAAATGAATATAAATGTTAAAACAAACAACAACATAAAAGAGAGAAATATAATACATGTACATGATTATTGTATAAAGATATCTTTTCAGGAATGTTTATAATATACACCCCTGTTATGTTGTAGCTTTCACACATCGCAGCCACATTGTTTACATACATTCTGCAAAATGTGCGAGGGTGTCGGACGGCTTTCTGTAGTTTCATAGTCAGAATGTGTCGGAATCAGCAAGTCAGACTCTCCTAGACGTTAATCAACCGACTTTCAAATGCATATATATATATATATATATATATATATATATATATATATATATATATATATAAAGAGAATACATGAAATCCTTTTTATAATTTTTTTTTAATACTAACATCAATGTATGATAGACTACATCCATTATTTTACATATATGCAAGTATATAACCATAGATATATAGTTATTCATTAGTATTTGTAAAAGTTAAGTATTTGAAAGTTATGTACTGATGTTTTCATCTCTTTACTGACTATAGATCCGCCCACTGCCAATATTCATTCATGAGAGAGTTCCGAGTGTACAGACGAAGCAGACCGAATGAGCTTCCGGAATTGATCACGTGATTACGACCTCTGGCGGGGTGGAACAGAAGCCCCATGTAAAGGGAGAGTTTACCAACTGGATAGGGACAATTTAACCATTTCGGGAGGCTTTTCACACATTTTATAACTGAAAAAATGTCCGATCAGGATTATGATGGATATATGGAGGGAGAAGAAGAATGGGACAGGGAGGGTTTACTGGACCCGGCATGGGAAAAACAGCAAAAGAAGGTTGGTCTTATTTCCTTTTCATGTTTGACGACAGTGTTTATGTATTGTACGTCTCAGATGTTCATTAGTGGACTGCACTAGATCTCTAGTATATCTGTATTATGCCTTTAAATTTTGGAGTTAAATGCATAAATAGGGACAGGTTTGACGTGTAGATCTAGTATGTTTTTAAAGTTTGGAAGTCCGCCGCCATGATGAAAGATTATTACGTCGACTTGCCAAATTTGGAAACGTTGTATAGAAGGGCGGAGTTATCGTTCGATGTATTTTAATGATAATGATACTTTTAAATCTAGTGACATCTTATCTTATCGTAAAGGGTTTAATGAAGCCTTTAAATATGTTAAAACCTCAGGAATTCGTCTGATTCAACCTTGTCTAACCTCCATGGGTCAACTTGCAGAACAAGTGTAATGGAATGTAGGTCACATCCTTCATTCAATACCTGGGACACACGAAACAGGCTACTGGTTGATTACATGAATTTGATTTGTGGGGTTTAGAGGCCATCATATTGTCTAATATTTAGGAGAAGGATAAAACGTTGTTTTGGAAGTCTGTGCTTAGTCATGTGGAGCTTGTTAAAGCATGCAACACTCCACATACCACAAATATTGTACTACATTCCTGTCTATGCAAAATAGATAAACCTGTGTACATTTAAAATGCATTCTTTGTAAACAAATCCAGAGAGTTTTCTACTGTTGAAGTAATCTAGGTAGAATACCCATGTACTTAATACGGGGAGTATAATTGGAGCCAGTTGTTTCATTCTGCAGTGCTATTATGTGATGGCCATTTAAGGAATTGCCCCTAGTCAGCACTCTTTTGAACTATGCAGGGGGTTTATCATCATCAAACAAACCATTTAATGAAGTTTCAAGTCATACAGGAGGCTCTAAATCAATTGTCCTTCACTTAAGTCAGTGACAAGCTCCTAAACAAGTGAAGAGAAATATGATACACCTGTTACTTATTATAGTACAACCTTTCGTTAGCTTGCTCACAGAGAATGCATTATCATAGAGAAGAGAAACTAAATATAATCTGGCAAAGATAACCTTGAAGACCTTCTTCTCAAAAAGCAATAAACACTTCACCTATTTATAGCAATTATTTTTCATCAGCAGACTAAGTGGATGGAAAAGATTGTTGATGGGCCAATTTTGGATGCTCTAGCACATTGTTCTGGAATAAAAAGATTAAAGTATTTTTATAACAATAATACAAAGTGTTTTGCCATGTCAAGGGTCTCTTGACCTTGCAAGTCTCAAACATATTTTCTAATTTTCTTCTTTCCTGTTCAAGAAATAAACTAAAGGACAACAATTAGTGAAGCTTTTACATGACACAATTATGACAAGAACTATAGTGTAACTTTCGGTTTCAGTATGTGATTATATTCATATTGGGGTATGAAGAATTTATTTAGTAGAAATATTGGTGCATTTCATATATCTGACAATATGGAAATGTTGGACAGCAAAAATACATCTGTAGCATAGATTTTCTAGTTTTTGACATTCGGGCATCAATTCCAATTGCACTAGATTGTCTAAATTCCCAAACTTCTTATTTGGTAATATTTAAATAACACAAAACTTGATATTCATCAAGCACTACATTTAACTTTTTCGCATATTCTTTTGTATAGTTCATTTCATGAAAGTAAAAGTCAATCAGGTGTAGCACAACTATTCCTTAGTATTGTCCAGGGGGGACATTTCAGTGAACACATGAATTTGCTTATTGATAAGAGTTTGTTACATAGAACTATAATAATTTTATTTATTTTAATTTTTCAGACATTCACAGCATGGTGCAATTCCCATTTAAGAAAGGCTGGTACTCAAATAGAAAACATCGAGGAGGATTTTCGAAATGGTTTAAAATTGATGTTATTATTGGAAGTGATCTCTGGAGAACAGCTCCCCAAGCCAGACAGGGGAAAGATGAGGTTCCACAAAATTGCAAATGTCAACAAAGCTTTGGACTTCATTGCATCTAAAGGTGTCAGACTGGTTTCCATTGGTGCTGAAGGTATGAAAAATCAGCAAACTTGGCATTGTAAAAAATTTTGCGTGAATATATTTAATGCGTAAAAAAATAAAAATCAATCTTAGTACATTCTAACACACTTAAACTTTGATTTCCCCCTTTGAAACTATAATATTAAAGTTTATACTCTTCCTTGTATTGGAAGTGGTACCTATCTGTACACTCCAGCATATTTTGTACATTATCATTCAAATCCATTATGAGTGGTGTTGTATGGCACTCAGAAGATTTAATGAAACTGAATGAAGGTTTAGAAGTTAAGAGTACATTTTTACAGAGTTTTAAATAGATAATTCAAATTTTTTTTAGTCTGGCTTACACAAAGTAGATATCTAAAACTGTTCTGATAATTTGATAAGGACGACTTTTGAATTTCACTTAAAATTCTCTGGACATACAAAAGTTGCAAAAGAAAAATATAATTTAAAAAAATTCTCATTTCCTAAATGCTTGATATTTCATGTACAGGATACCACATGGAAGGCTTGGAAAGCAGACATTTCATTACTTTTAAGCTTCTTTACCTCATGTTTTTTTATGTAAGTTTTGTTTGTATTAAAGTAAACAACTTTTTTGGAAATGTCTTTAACATGTTCACAGTTGTAACAATTTGATAAATCTTTACTGATAAGTCAAGACCTAAGGTCACAGACCTTGTTCACACAAAATTAAAGACTCTTCACTCATGTGAATAATTTATATCTTTAAGATTTGTTTTCCTGATTACATGTATATAGCAAATGTTTCACAATAATGTTAAAGGTCATAGTCTCTGAACTGAAAAAGCATCAAAGTGACTGAGTTTTTTTCCAAGAGGAAAATGAAGTGTGGAGTGTATAGGGAAATCAACAATAGCTGGATTTTTTTTCTGCTAAAAATTAGTCAAGATATGTAAATGTTAAGTTAATCATTGTTGTAAAAAAAGAAGATTTACACAGCCCTAAGTCAGTTGTCCGGTACTGATAAATTAGGCCATTACTACATAAACACAGACCTACAAATATGTTGGCTCCCTCCAGGGATATGTGTCACAGTGCACACATATTTGTAGGTTAGGTGTCCAGTTATTTAAACTTGTTATACATACTAACTTTAAGCCATGTAAAATGAGTAATTTGAGAGTTTGTTTACTATTTTGTTGTCCTTGAGAAATTTTTTCACATGCATATATTCATAAAATGAAAATAAGCTGCAGTCATTTGAATATTTTTGTGCATAATTCATTTTACAATATGTCAATGCTTTTTCTTAAAAATGCAGATAATGCTTTATTTTACAAAGTTATAGCATTACATTGATGTTAAAGGAGAGGGGATTGTTTCCAAATACACTGATCTGTTCACAATATATATATATGATATCAGGTTTTCCCCCTCCTTATATAGTTAGTTACGATAAGCAGTACTATTGTCAACGCCAAATACTATGGAATTTTCCCAGTTTTGGGGCTAAGAAATGTCTTGTAACAAACTGCTATGTATTTTTGATTTGATGCTCGTAATTTAGTTTTGTATGAAACATACACGTTATTAAACTAAAAATGAAAAGTGGAGGTCAATAAAATGGGGTTAATTTGTAAAATTGTAAACCATAAATACTTGTTTATTCTTTAAAATATGGTTTATTCAGTGTGAATTTTAAGGCAAATTTCATTATTTTGTTGAAATGAAAGTAAATTCCCAGTTTGTTCTATTTTGATGCTGTTATATCCAATTGAATGAATATTGGTATTTGGTACCATTCCCATACAATTAGAGAGAAAAAAGAACCCTTGCCATTTGTGTTAAATTCATATATCACTATCAGGAGGTATGGTTTGAAAGAAAAAAAATTTGTCCAATGTACATATTAAACATCAAAAAGTAGTTTGGATTTGAATTTGTCGTCTTTGTATTTCAGAAATTGTGGATGGGAATCCCAAGATGACTCTGGGTATGATCTGGACCATTATCCTTCGTTTTGCCATTCAAGATATTACAGTGGAGGGTAGGTGCATGTGTTATAGAAATTACAAAACATGGTAGGAGGCATCTTCTCATATGTCTGAATATTTGCTAATGTCAGCATATTGCACATGTTGCTAGTTAGGGCACCAAGTGGATTATTTATAGGTGAATAAGATAGCAACTAGCAGAGTATTTACACACTAATTGTTAACAGTAGAAGAAAGGTGAATGTTGTCCAAGGTTTATCTACTACTGCCAACCAACCTTGGAAACATACGGACTGGTCAGTTTAATTCACCTTACACAGCAACAAGGAGCTCTGTGTCAGTTTACATCTAACATATCCAATATAGCCAACCCATATTGGCTGCTGGTCATCTGTGTATTCATATAACAACATATATACAAAATTTCATGGCAGATGTTCTTCATTAATGATCATTAATTATCTGGACGGTATTGCATATATCATGTGTACAAAAAGTTCTCTATGTGAAGTAAGATGAATAGGCTGTGAAATGACAAGCAATATGTTAAATGTATGGGGAATAATTCTGTTATTTTGGAATAATAATGAAGTTAAAATCAACAGAATGGTTAATTTCACATGCCAAGAGTCAAAAAGACAACCACAGATTTATAGTCTGTGTGATGTATCGGCAGAGACTTGTTTATCAAATAGAAAAAATATTATTTAACTGTTATATAAAAATGTCCGGGGTTGGAGGTACCTGTATAGCAGTGTTTAGCTGCAATAGGTGTTTTAATTCTAACTTAAACTACAATTGTCTAGTCTTGGGCAAGAGAACCATAGAAGACCTTAATTAAAAAGCCAGCAGTGTTGAAAATTGCCAAGAAGTTTAAAAATAAAACACACTTAGACACTACACATTCCAGACTCAAGAAATCAGTCAGTCATAAAAACCCTTGTACATTGATGTCATTAATGTTTTATTTTGTACATGGTGTGTCAAAATATTGCATGGTTCATTGATCAGCAAATCAGAACAAACTTGTGTGAATGGCCAAAATGCTGTCGTATGTACATATTGAACTACAGCTCCAACTACTGTATGATATATCCACTTTTAGAAATAGTGACCTATGAATTATTTATTAGTTATCTACAAAAGTCATCCAACTTTCAAGGTCAAATTGAAGTACAATTTAAATGTGGATTTCCAAGTTACACACTACATGTACTGTAATTTTACATCATCCTTTGAGGCCTTCTAAAGGTTAACAAATAAAATGGGTTAATTGTACAAATGATTTGAACATTTATTGAGGATTTAATACTGCAGTATCTGTTGCAAAACATTATGAAATGACTTGGTCTACTAGGTTGAAACTTTAGATATTTAATGGTGTTAAATGTATTATCATGGTGAATAGAGGGATGTCTCCAAAACTAAAAAAATGTTATACTCCTAAGCAAAACTTGTCCAAAATTCTTGAAGCTAATGTTGTTACACATGTATATGTACATAATTAGTGGTGTAACACTGTGGCATTATATCTAATATATTGATTGCGGGTCTGTATGTTACACATACTGTGTGATATAATGGTATGGGTGTTAGTAACGTCATTAATCTGGCATGATTCTGAGTGGCAAAAGTTTAAAAGTGTATTTAACCTTTATTGTTCAGTTAATTTTCATTTATATAGTTAATGAGCTACATGTTAATACAGGTCTTATAATATTTATCTTGGAAATAATACTAAATGTACTACCACTACAAAATAAACAACAGAAAACTAAGACATTTATGTGATTAAATCATAAAAATTGTATTGTGATACTAATTTGTATTGATCATGAAGTGTATCATATTATGAGGTAGTTTGTAATTTACTTAAACCTACACCTAATCATGCAAGGAGCGCTTGTTACCTTGTAGCTTTAATGATTTTATGTTCAGGCAACATGCATCATGATCATAACAATGTGTCTATTGTAGAACTGACTGCTAAAGAGGGACTCCTCCTTTGGTGCCAACGTAAAACAGCCCCATACAAAAATGTCAATGTGCAGAACTTTCATCTCAGGTACACACACGTGGCATTGTGGCAACAGGAGTGTTACCACATGTATTAAAATTAGGCTTTAAATACGGTGGTAGACTTGGAATAAGTTACATGTGATGTTTCAAAATAATTAATCTATCATGTTTAGAATGTTTACCAATCCTGTACATGCAATGAATATTAATTACAAATATCCAAGGTCAAATATCCTAGGGTTGAATGGAAAGCGTTGGTTATAGACAGGAAGCCAGTGTTTGGAGTTGAATACATGTATGCAATTCTGCTGAGAAGTTTAGTGAGAAGTAATAATGTATATTGTTGACAACGGGGTCACTCTACTCTTTCAGTTGGAAAGACGGTCTGGCATTCTGTGCGTTGATTCACCGGCATCGTCCAGAATTATTAGACTATTACAAGTTATCCAGGGTAAAACAAAAAGCGGAATTCGCTGGAATGGCTCTTTGATTGTTGATTGGTGGTCATGTAACTCTGCTGTGTCCCCCATTTCTCCTTTAGATATCAGTTTCAGCACCATTTATTTGTGTTATATATGAAGCTTTCTTTGTTCTTTTACTCATGAAATGAGAAAGAAAAAAACTTAAATGGTTTTGAAACTGTGTAATGCTTTCTTTCACCGTTAATAGTGCATGGTGTTCTTTTTTTCTTTTTTTTTGTGAAGAAATGCGCTGATATTTTGTAAAGGAATGGCACAGTATATTTTCATTAAAGATATTAATGGCAAGTAAAGTGTAAAGACTTGTCACACTGCTAAACTATATCAGATTTGAAGAATGTTGTGCCATTCTGTGATCTTACATATTCATAACAATCACAAAAAGTCTCTTTACTTCATTTTGGTAGTATAGATAAAGAAAATTATTTATTTTATAACACTTCTACAAAAATTTTGTGATTTTATGAATTCAAGATAATTTCTGCTATGCATCAGACCTGCATTGTTCTTTCTGCATCAAAAATGTTTGAACCATGTCAGGTGATGTGTGGTGGTAATTTGTACTAAACTGTTGTCATTAAAAAAAGAAAAGCATGCATTGCTAAATTATTCACCATACACTCATATTTAAACTCCTTGCATGTCACTCTTGAATATTTCTTCAGCTTTAAAGATGGTTTGGCGTTTTGTGCCCTCATTCATAGACACAGACCTGAATTAATTGATTACCATAAATTGTCCAAGGTGAGTTTTCTGTGTGACCTGATTCTAAATAACATTTCTTTTCAGAAACTGCACATTTATTGCACTTTTCCTTGAACTTTTATTCTTCATGCTCTTAGCAGAGACATATATAACAGAGATGATCAATTTCCCAAAGTCCCATATTATTTTGCGGTCCCTTGTTTTTCAGTAATCATGCACATCCTGATTTAAATTACATATACTATCTTAATAATGAAAGTTATAAAGTTCAAACCTTCCAAATTCTATCACAAAAACATTCAAGATACAGTATTTTCAGAAGATGCTTCACTTCAAAGTAAAATGAAGGTGAAGTTTTAAAAGGTGATGTGACCCAAAATGGGCAAGATTTCAGGCAATGTTTATGCTTAGTCTAATTTTTTTGTCAATAGTATATTTGTTGATCATCAAATCATTTCAAAACTTGTTGCTTGCAATTCTGATTAATGATAGGAGTGAATTAAACTTAGGTCAGCATCAATTTATCAAACCAATGAATAGGAATTGACAATTTATAGATAGGACCGTCACATGTTTTAAGCAGTAGACTTGCCGCTGTAGGAGTTTCTTATCTCTCTTGTACATGTCTCTGCTCTTTATTTCTTGTATATTTGATTTACACTCTTTGCATTAAAGTTACTAAAGTCATGATCAAACAAATTGTGCATAGAATTTTATATGTATATAGCATTTACTTATTTTTATATTGATGTTGTGATTGTTTGAGAAATAACCTAACTGCATCCTAAAACATATCACTGTAAAGTTACTGTTTAAGTCGAGTTTCCTCTATCCATATACTGACTTTAATCTTATTGTCATATATACAAATGATGTTCAATTTTAATTAAAAAATTTTTTTTTTTATTATTATTATTATTTTTTTTTGGTTATCCAATGCAATGCATTATCAAAGAACATTTTACTGAACACATGTACAACAGTACATATATATATATATATATGATTATGTAAGAAATTTGTTTCTATACTTGTAGGACAACCCATTAGAGAATTTGAATACTGCATTCGATGTTGCAGAAAAACATCTTGATATTCCACGCATGTTAGATCCAGAAGGTATGTATTTGTTAAATTATTTAAGAAATGTTGTTTAGTTTATGAAAGCACAGTGCTCTATCGATATATTGCCAACTTTTGTCCGAGACTAACTTCGGCAATAAAATGGGCTTAACAATATAACGAATTCATCATTACTGACAATTCGCTGAGCAGTCAAGAGAAATTCAGTCTTATGATTTGTTTGGGCTACATTCTTTATAAACATTCAAATAATCTAGAGTTTTATTCAGCAATTATTCGTAATTAACCTGACCTCTTGCTAAGTTGCTAATAATATTAAGGAAAAAAGCAGAATGAATGTAAATATAAATGAATATATAATTGGAAAACCCCATGCTATGTACATGTAATAAAGTGTTGCATTGCATGTCAATTTCATTCTAGATATGGTGAACTCAGTAAAACCAGATGAGCGTTCTGTGATGGCCTACGTTTCTTCATACTATCACGCATTTTCAGGGGCACAGCAAGTAAGAGGTTAATTAGATCTTTTGAAAGTCAACCCATTAGATTTTATTTAAGTTTGTTACTAATTTTGGTAAAATTATTTTTAGGCTGAAACAGCAGCAAACAGAATTTGCAAAGTGTTGAAGGTCAACCAGGAAAATGAGCGTCTAATGGAAGAATACGAAAGGCTAGCCAGTGATGTAAGAACTTGTATATATTACTGCTTTTGCATATTAAAGGTTTTATGTAGGGACTACATTTGTGAATGAGTACTTTTTTTGAGGGGATAAAGTCCTCTGAATCTATCTCTGGTGTGATTTTATCAAACTTGTTTTCTGTCTACAATAGCTTTTGGAATGGATCAAGAAAACCACACCATGGCTAGAAAACAGAACAACCGACAATACTTTACCTGGAACCCAGAGAAAGCTTGAGGAATTCCGGGACTACAGACGTAAACACAAACCTCCCAAATTGGAAGATAAAGCACGGCTTGAGAACAGCTTTAACACCCTGCAGACAAGGCTTCGACTCAGTAACAGGCCAGCCTACCTCCCCACTGAGGGTAAAATGGTGTCGGTAAGTGGTCCAAGATTGATTGCAGATATGATGAGAAGGCTACACTTTTTACCTTAAAAATATGAACAATACAACATTGTGAAGAGTAACGAAGAACTTTGGAATACCAGCATTAGTATCCTTAAATGATTTATTCTTAGTATTATGTTTTTAGGATATTGCTAATGCTTGGAAAGGTTTGGAATTTGCTGAGAAAGGTTTCGAAGAGTGGTTACTCTCAGAGCTGCAAAGGTGAGATGTCTTTAATAATAATAAGAGTTTGAAGTTTCAAGATGCAAGAAATGTCAGAAGAAATTTTTTAAAAATGTTTATTTTACAGACTAGAGCGTCTTGATCATTTAGCTCAGAAGTTTAGGCACCGTTGTCAAATTCATGAAGAATGGGCTGAGGGCAAAGAAGACATGCTTCAGAGCCAGGACTATCTTAGATGTGGGCTTAATCAATTAAAGGTAAGAACAGACCCGGGTTTGAGGACTACTAAGCTATTTAAATTCACTAGTCCATAACATTAAATCATTATTCCATTTGCAAATGTAAACAAAAGTGAAACAATTGTTTTGCAAATCAAAGGAAAATATATGACATTTCATAAAGTTTTGAAAATTATCCTTTATTTGGACTAAAATTGAAGCGGACATGTTTCTTATTAATCCACATCCTTGTCTGATTTAGATGCTTCCTTGCTATTGACAATGGGAAGGTTATCCATTGAAATATGTACCTTTTGGGTGTTTGTATTTTTAAATGCCTTACTTTAGACCGAGATGTATCATGGTACACTTTGTTGGTCACTCTCTAGATCATGTTGCAATTTTGATCCATTTCAACAACTTTTGCAGGAGTTTTGTCCCTTTATTTGAAATTTAATGTTAAATGGAGGGTATATGATTTGTCTAACTCCTACCACAGGTTTCAAGGGAAGATCTTATTTTAAAGAGTGTTGTATGAGTATTGAAGATGTGCATTTCAAGATGTTCGATTTACTTCAATTTTTAGAAAATACATTTTTTTATACACACACCCCGCAAAGGAAGTTTAGGGGGTATACTGGAATCACCTTGTCTGTCGGACTGTCTCTTCGTCCATAGACATAATGACAGGGGTGTGATTTTTCCTCTTTTCAGAGGAAATCCTCTGATTTGCTCAATTTTCAAAAAAATGAAACCTTCTGGATTTGATCTAAAGTGGCAGAAAATGATATTTTTTCAGGTAGGGTGAGGTGTTTTCCTCCCTTTTTGACCAATTTTCCTCTTATTTCTGAGGAATTCAGTCACATCCCTGTAATAAACAAGAAAAAAAATTCTCCATTAAATTTTTTTCTCATGTGACTTAAAAGAAGGTAATGGATTCATTTTAGGCTATGAAGAAGAAACATGAGGCTTTTGAGAGTGATTTAGCAGCTCACCAAGACAGAGTTGAGCAAATTGCAGCAATAGCTCAGGAGCTGAAGTAAGTCATCTTGCATCTGGGAAGCTCAATGTTACCTTGAATTATGGATAAATATTCTGGTAATCCTACTTTAATGCTTCAGAAATAGAAGACCAGGGGCATATTTTATTTCATCTGTTTGAAGAACATTTAATTTGGTCAAGATACAAGACAGAAGTTTCATATGTGGTGAACTGTATTAAAAAAAAACCAGTGTATGATGGAGTCAAGTTTTAACTGCCTCAGTTGGACTTGCCCATGGTCAGGGATACTGTGCTTCATTAAAACAACATGTTAACTTTCTGTTTTTTCTTTTTGAAACAGTCTTTTAGAATACCATGATGTTCACACAGTCAATACTAGATGTCAGGTAAGTCATATTGAATACTTGTGGGGAATGTTTAAATATCTTTCATAGTGACTTACATTTGTAGTTGGTTGTAGATATTTTTTTTCAAAGGCAATCCACTTATATTTCAGAGTATCTGTGATCAGTGGGATAGACTAGGAACTTTAACTGCTCAGAGACGACAAGGTCTTGATGTACGTACATATCATTTGTATTTATGCTTTGGTGTGTTTCATCAGCAATATTGGCTTTGCTAGTTGATGTAATATCCACCTTTTTTGTCACTTTGATAGGAAGCAGAAAAAATACTAGAAAAAATAGATACCCTTCATCTCGACTTTGCAAAACGGGCAGCTGTAAGTATTTATGTAAATAATATTTTTTGAATATTCAAAGTTAAGATTTATGAACATTTTTAAAAATTTATGTTGAGTTATGATTCTAACATGAATGAGTTTGTTTTCAGCCTTTCAACAACTGGTTAGATGGTGCAAAAGAAGATTTATTAGATATATTTATTGTTCACACTGTAGAGGAAATTCAGGTAATTAAACTTTGATTAGCTTGAATTACATTATGTACTTTATGAAATAAACTGAAAAGTTTGTCACTACATTTACATTTAAACATTTAGTAAATATACCATAAATTTCGAAAGAACAAGACTTTTCTGAAAAGCACTTGTTTGATCTCAACACTGAACCCCCAAGTTAAAATTTCTCAAGAAAAATTATGAATTTCGATGCAGAAGTATATCATTTTCATTATCATTTTAAAGGTATATTATTTCATTGGAATGGTGAAAACAGTTTATTTCTCACTTCTTGGAAATGCTTAAAAGCAGGAAGAAAGTCATTTGAAATATTTGTGTTTACTTCAGTAGTGCAGGTAAATTTATCATTGACATCTCAGAATATAATGGGGATACTACCTACATCACAGAATATAATGGAGATACTACCTACATCACAGAATATAATGGGATGAAAGGGACACACTGTACAGACTAGAACAAAATGGAAATTCATAATACATAATAAAATTTTATGATTTTGGTCCCTGGCATTTATTGATGCAATGAGAGCTGTGACTGATTTCCTGGTCAATATGTACATAATAAGCACGCAGTTTTACGCCTTGCACTGAGCCAGAATAAATACAAAGTTTACCTGTGTTTGAATTGTGTATCCTGTTGTACAAATGTGTACACAATTTATTGTAGGGTGATGATTTCTTGAATTATTTGCCATTTAATCAACATTCAGTAGTCGCGATTTTCAAATTAAATCGGGTAAATTATAAAATATAGCACATTCTGACTTGCTACCTAAGGTTTTGGGGAAATGGAAGAAATCCCTTGTGCACTGTTTCTCTCTTCAATTATTGCAATTATTAAACACGATTTTTTTTATCAATGATTATGATTTGGCCTCCTGAAAATCAGCTAATTAAGCCCATTAACTTGTACTATGGTATGAATATCTGCTGTGCATGTGTATCTTTAGCTGATACACAATATTTAATGGAAGGTTTCTAATATCAGGAAAATGTCCTTAGTATTTTATTTGTATCAGAAGTTGTTGGTTAATACCATGATGGACAACTTGAAAGAGCTGCATCTTGGATAATATATCATAAAGGACTTTAAAGTTTCCTTACAACGGACCAATCTTTTAAAAACACTTGTCACTAATAGACATCTTTACCCATAATAACCATCAACATATTGTCTGAAAATTATGTTATAGAGATTTTATACCATACAGTACTTCTATGAAACCAGTTTAATTCATTTAAAGTTTTTGAACACCCTATTGAAGACAAATTTCTTTTTATATTGCAGCAACTTTTAGAAGCACATGAAACATTTAAGCAGACCCTGCCAGAAGCAGATAAGGAATTTAATGCCATTATGGCTTTGGCCTCTGAAGTCCAGAGGCTGGCTAATCAAGTGGGCTTACAGCTGACAGATAATCCCTACACCACGGTGGATCCTCAGGTACGTCCAGGTGTTCTGATCATAGGCTTAGAGCTGCATGACTGCGCTGCATAGAGTGGTTTTCCCCAAAGCAGATGTAACAGAAGTAGACTAGTGATGAATGAAAATTTTCATAATTAATCTCTGGTTGTAATTGGAAATCTAGAACTGATGTATGATTGGTTAGAATAAACACTTCATTGGTATTTGGATTATACAATAGTTTAGGCCTAGAAATATTAATTACTTGATTCTCAGGCCCACCTGCATCTGTTTAAACAGTACACATTTATTGTTTTCATCCTTATATGAATAAAATAAAATATCTCTAATGCGCTCTTCCGATGCAAAAAAAAAAAAATCCAGAATCCATGATTACATTTTAAATATTCCAACCCATAAAATTTTTAACTATTAAAGTCTGGGTCATCTCAACGTTTTCGGAAACAGTTGAAATTTTGCAAATGGCTGGAAAGGTTATTTACTTCATAATATTTCATTGTGATTATGTTAATATCTGTACAAATACCAAAAGTCACAAAACTTATTCTGCTATAGCACATTGTTGGATGTTTTTCTTATGCTGGAACTGTTTGAAAATTGTGAGTTTTGAATTTTGAAATAATCCCTCACCTAATCACTATTAGATATAAAAGGAAAAAACCTGCCTCCCTCATCTCTTTTTTTTTTTTTTTTTGTTGTTGAGAAAATTGTATTGAGAACCAAGTTGTTTTTTTGTTGCCTTATGTGTGTTTGTACTGTAAATGAGTTACGACTATCTGTTTGTGTAGTATTAAGGATTTTAAATCTTGAGCGATGGATTCTGTGTAGGTACTATGAATCTTGTGTATTTTAATTACTTAACTGAATAATTCATTGATAAGTGTGTCCCAAATCATGAAAAATAGCAATCCGTCCTCAAAATCAGTGGTTTAAGTGATCAATAATCATCATCAATTCATCACTACTATAGGTTGTGCAATGTACAGTGTAGTAGGGCTTTATGTGGGAGGAGGGAGAGAGGCTTACAGGCTTGCATCTATCATAGTATGGTGTCCAGTTGTATTAGCTCTTTTTAAAGAAGCTTTATATGCACACTGACAAAATTGAAATTTCCAGGAAGATCCTGCAGATAATATAGAACTTGATATTATGATGTGGATCACTGATGGTTTTCACTTTTAGTGTCTATAGTTTTGATTTGTCCTGTAGTGTTAAAGCATGATACATATTTTCTAAAGAAGCTTGATATGTAGAATGCTATTTTATGCTTGTGTTTTATTTTTTTCCTTCTTCCCCAATGGATGCTGATTTTTCAACAGGAGGTTAGTAGATTTACATTAACAGGAGCTTGCATATTCATGTCTTGTCAATTTGGTGTGCAATTTACTAATGCCTGCAATATTTTATTCAAGGTTTTCTAAATCTTTTCCTTTGCTATATTCAGTTTAATATAAATGGTGGGGGAGCAACATATTTCTACATTAATAATATTTTCGGAAACTTTCTTGAATTTCATCAAATTATTCTATCAATATTTAGTTTAATACCTTTTTATTAGTATTTTTAAAAAATATTTACTATTGGACAGATGATTGATTTTTTGCCCGTATTTACATTTTAATAACTTAATTTCAATTTCCACCTCTTTATGTATGAGACAATCTTTTTTTTTAAATATTTCATCTGTTATTTAAACTTATGAGAAATTTCAAAGTGATCACATTCGTATTTATAGCAAATTCCTTAGTTGTGAATGAATTTGGATGATAAAGGTTAAAGATAAACAGGAACTGTTCCATTGAACAAAACCATGAATTTAAAAACCATTTTAGAAAATGAGGAATTAACATGATAAAAGTAAATCTATTAAAATTAACCTTTAAAGATACAGATTCTCCAATATTTACATTAGATTTTTAATAAAGGTATCAATACAACAGTATTTTATGAATAAAATGAAATAGAATACTCTATGTACATGAATGTAGAAAAGTATGTTATTAGAAATATATATGAAAATAATTTCAAAATACAGTCTCCCTTTTTACACACATGTATTACAAAACAGTAAAGTGCTGGCCAGTCGACTGTCTTATTAGCATACCATGTGCTACTTTCCCTTCAATTCTTGAATCTGTGCATAACAAATTACCCTCTTATGTTATACACGTGATATAACTCATAAAATTTAGTCTGATGGGTCCTTATTCCGATATCAACAGTCAAAGAACTTGATGTCAAAACTTTCTGATTCTGTTGTTTTCTTTTCAACCACAGGTGAAGAAGGCGCACACAATGTATGCTATATGTAAATTACACCTACCGAAAATGGCCAAAAGTTAAATTATCAAGAATGAACTTCAAATCTTTCATCGGGAATGAAATCAAATAGTTTTCGTTGCATGAAGTATTCTACTGCCATCATAAATGCAGTTAATGGTGATAGTTTGGAAACAAAAAAGCTCTGCATTTTTAGTACATATGTTCTTTAATGTAAACTGATTTATAGGAAACCTAAACTATATATATGAAGATTCCTTTGACCCATAGTTTCTACATGTACTTGAAAAATGGCTTTGAAAATTGACTCTTTTAAAAACAATCTTCATGGAAAACATTAAATGTTACCACAAATGTTATGTTATATTTTGAGAAAAGGAATAGTTTCAGGGAGAAATATTTGTTTTATTTTTATTTCTAAGCCAGGGCTGTTTATGACTATTGTTGCACTTTGACATTTAACTTCTGAAAGAATAATTTCTATTCTTTATATACATAAGAGGAAATAAAGATTTTTTGTTGAACAGGTATATAGGTATGTTGAATGGAGTGTTTGGTGTCAGTGTTAGTTTTGTGTAATTGGATAAAATATCAGTAAAAAGAATTCTCTTTTAATGTATAGATAGAATCAGCTAACATTAATTTCTTTAAATATGCATTACTAGTAGAGTAATGATGATATTAAAGTCATACCATGCTGATTGTAATTTATAAATTTATTCATGTTCTCTTTAACTTTCCAAGTAGAAATATCACTTTAAAAAAATTGTAGTTACAAAATACATGTACCCTATTTAGTCTATTATTTGGTTTTAAATGGACATTTGATAACAGGTAAATGTGTAGTAATAAACAATTCTTTTAATAATAGAATAATGGCATTGTAGGACATAGCTAATAAATGGGCTGATGTGAAGCAATTAGTGCCAAAACGAGACGGCACTCTGCAGAATGAAATGATGAAGCAACAGAACAACATGAGACTGAGGAAACAGTTTGCTGCTAAGGCTAATGTGGTGGGTCCGTGGATTGAGAACCAGCTGGACGCTGTGGCTTCCATGGGAATTCAAACCAAGAGCTCACTGGAAGAACAGCTGAAAAAACTAAGGCAATATGAGCAGGCTACTGCCCAGTACAAGCCAAACATTGACGAGCTGGAACGATATAACCAGGTGGAGTATTGAGTTTTGGATGATAGAAAGAATTTTTTAAAATTGTGAAGATGATGATTGGATAGGGTATTCTTGGGTGGATGTTAGATTTGTCTGAACAGGGTGGAATCATTTCAAAATCTTCCTCTTTATGCCTACTTTGCCAGAAATGAAAAAACATGGAAAAGTGAAGATTGAATTTCATGTTCAAAGGGCAAAATAACTGTTCACTCTCTAAAGAATTTTTTTTTCCAAAATGACATGGCTAAAAAAAATTCAAAACAAATGCAGCATTTCTCTCTTTAAATTATGCCTTGTAAGGGTAGAAACTTTTGCGTTAGGAATAAATGGGAAATCAAATAAAAAAGAAAGTATTTTCTGAAGAACATGGTAAAAATAAGCAAGATTCTCTGGTAGTAAATTGTATGTCTGGTCATTTGGCATTCACATTGTGTCCAGTGTATCCACAGTAAAATTTCTCTCAGACTGTGTAACAGCATGGTGGCTGTAGTAAATTCTGTGAATCATGGACCTCTCATTTGTCTTGTAGGAAATTCAGGAGGCTATGATCTTTGAAAACCACTATACACAATACACCATGGAGGTAAGATCTGACTTGATGTATAGTTGTATTATAAAACCCTGTTAAATATATATGGATTCCTTTATTGGCATTGCTTGCTTTTCAGACATTGCGAGTTGGATGGGAACAACTTCTCACAGCAGTTGCCAGGAATATCAATGAAGTGGAAAATCAGGTGAGTGCAATAGAGGTAGTGTGGATGCTGCATATCTCTCTCTCTCTCTCTTCAAAAGTATGATATTAAAGGCATATTTTGTGCAAAAATGTAGGAAAAAGATGCTTTACTAGTAAAAGTTGATATGATTTCTTTCAGATCCTAACAAGGGATTCTAAGGGTATCAGTGAAGACCAAATGAATGAGTTCCGTGTTTCTTTCAATCATTTCGATAAGAACAGAACACGTCGTCTTGAACCTAAAGAATTTAAGGCCTGCCTTGTCAGTTTAGGATACAATATTCGTGATGACAGACAGGTAAGGAGAGGAAATAGATGGTTGTCTGTGTTGGAGCAAACAATTTCTCTTGTTCAAACTATTTCTCTTTTTTTCAGTATATGAAATTCAAATTACACATGGTGTAAAGGTTACAATGTAATCTGCCAATTCTGGTTTCATTAAAAACCATACTTTCATTGATTTCTGCATAGATGAGTACACTATTTAAATTTTTGAAACACGAAAATACAATCAGGACAACTGAAATGATTGTTGCATTATTCTGCAAAATCAGGATTATAGAAATATTTGCAGCATATCATGTTTGATTTTCATTTCAAATGTAGGAAGCATCAAATGAAAAAATTATGTTTTAAGATTTGTGTCGGGCTGATTAATTGGGGGCTGTATGCAGTATGTATGAATACTGTATTAAATTATTACCCTGAGAATTTTCTAATTTTTAAAACACATTTTAGAAGTTCCATATTTTGAATAGATTACAGACTTGAGATAATATTTAGAGAATCACAAACAAATGAAATGAAATGTTCCAAAAAGTCTTACTAGAGTTTCAGGATATGGCATGATTAGTTTTTGTGACCTGATATTTTAATTTGAGAGTGTCCGTCATCAAGGTTTCACGCGATTTATCACATATTCACTATTTAAGGGATTTGAATATTCTACTCTTCTCACAAGTAAAAGAAACATAATTTTAAGATTAGTGCACTCGCACTTCAGTAAGTAAATGGATACTCCAACATAAAATATCTCAGAACTTCACTGTCTTTCTATGTTTAAAAGTTTCAGTTTTATCAAAATGGAAATGCATGATAAATTTTTTTAACAATTACATCTTTTTATGGTCATTTTAATGTGTATCACTGGTTGATGTAAACAGAAACAGCTTTTTGATAACTTTTATTGAATGCTTACATTATTATCCTTCATCTCTAAAGAGCTGGTATTTCGTGTGTAATGCTTACTTGTGGGTAGCTGTAGGACTGTTTTCTCTGATCTGCACATATGGTATATCTACCTGACATTTTCAGGGAGATGCTGACTTCCAGCGTATCATGTCCATTGTGGACCCCAATAACTCCGGCTACGTGACCTTTGAGGCCTTCCTTGACTTCATGACCCGTGAGACTGCTGACACTGACACAGCTGAACAGGTCATGCAATCGTTCAAAATTCTGGCTGGAGACAAGGTAAGACTGAACAAGTTATACAGAGGAAATTTCAAATCATATTGTTGTGATAAAGAATATGATTTGTTGTTCTTGTGTTGTATGCTGCAGTGTTGTATAGTGTTTAAAACGAATAATCAACAGACATGTGCTTTGATTTAGCACAGTAAGTAGTAAGCAAGTCAGTAAAACTGAAAGTGCATGCATTGGTAAATCAAGTGATTCTGAAGTATAAAATGTTTTACGGGACCGACTGCAATTTTGGATGAAAGCAAATAAAAATTAAAGCCCTTGTTTATTTCTATATTTACCCCTAAGTGTCCATAAAAATGCACCAAAAGAATAAAACAAAATGTATGCTTCAAAAAGTTTAGATTTATGATGATTGAAAATCAAATATGGCAGAAAAGCGAGTCAAAAAACTGGGACTTCAGAAAATGTAAAGTTAACATTTGCTGTGAATCTAGTGATGATCATATTCACAGTTCATATCAGCTAATTACCAGTGATGTTAATTAGTACTTTCCTTGACAGGTAAAAGAGGGAGTGTCAAATTGGCCATTATTCACGTAAAGTTAAACTACAGGAATAAGTAAAAGCTTAAACTTCAGGTGTAAATAAAAAAATTAGTCTATTATTTATTCCTTTCATTATTTTTCTGGGCTATGAAATCGACCATTTTGGTGATCTAAAGTGTCAATCCCCATCCATATCGGTCTGAATACTTTTACTGAAGTATACTGAATACTCTGTTTTTACAGAAATAATAATGTGTATTCTACTTAATTTTCTGTGGCAATTTTCTAATTCCTATTTCAATTTGGTCTTTTTAAACTTTACTGAAAATGAAAAAAATTATACAATTTCCTTGGTTTTATCTATTTGATCGACTTCTCAAATGTACAACTTTTATTTCTATTTCGAATTTCCAAGTATTTTTAGGAAAGATTCTCGTAAAACAAACAAAAAAAATGTTGGCCAATGTAGTTTATCTTCTACTAACTGAAATACATGTAGATTTTTTATCTGTTCATTTACAAGATTGTTTTATGTTTCAGCCATTTATCACAGCACAGATTCTTCGACAAGAACTGCCTCCAGATCAGGCAGAATACTGTATTCAGAGAATGGCGCCATATTCAGGACGTGATGCTGTCCCGGGTGCTTTAGATTACATGTCATTCTCCACTGCTCTGTATGGTGAAAGTGACCTTTGAACTCCTCTTATCAACCACTTTGTGTGACTGGTCTTGCAGCATAGAAGTCAAGAGTGATAGATGTATAAGAGAAAACTCTCCATGAAGACAATTTTATGCATTGTATTATACATTGACGTAATAGGATTGAATTTATGATTTTTTTCTTCTTTTTTTTTTTAAACATGTTATAATTTATGCAAAGCCATATGTATGGATTAGTTTCTGACAGTTTCCAAGTTTCTGTATGTACTTTGCGAAGTTAATAATTTTTACCAGTTTTATATATAACACAATCCTACGCATGTTCAATGGTGGGGTTAAGAATGTGATTCTATGCTGCAGTGTCCAACAAAAACAAAAAAATGGTGTCAGACTGGATCCCATACAGTCTGTTCATATCTGAAGGTCTTCCCAAAAGTTTTGTCTGCTCTCAGAATTAAGTTTGAACAACATTGCCTTCATTTGTATAATCAGGTCATGGCTGTACATGGTAGTGACAAATGCATGCTCGTTTACTTCAAAAATATTTTCGAAGTAATTAACTTCCCATATGATTTTTTAAATTCCAAGTTTTAAGCAAAAGAAGTCATATACATAATGATATACATGGATAAATGTTTAGGGAGGGGGTAGTAAGAAACATTTAAGGAAAGAGATCGGCTTAAAGCACTGCCAGGATGAATGCAAGAAAGCCCATGTATGTAGAGAAGTATGTAGATAGGAAGCTTGGACTGCGTAGCAATGTTGACATTAGCCCTTTAGTGGCAAAGGCTCTCTTAGGGATGTTTATATTGTCCCAGCTGTATTTAATTCAGATTCTTATTTAATATATGATCAATTTTTGTGTAGTATACAGAACAAATTGCAGTCATACTGCTCTATATATTATACTCTTGTATTTTCAAGGCTTCAGTACATTTGCATATCATTTTTCAGTATATATCAGTACTGTAACATCTATTGGAAAAAAACTTTTATCTTGTTCATCATAAATTTTTGAAAATGTCTGTTTAGCATAAGTTTGTAATCCAAACAGCGTAAGACTAATTTTGGATTTGTAAATTGTGCTTATATAAGTTTAGATCTGCTTGTCCGACTGCTAGAATCAGTTTGCTTGTCAGTAACTTACCAATTACTGATCAATAAACTTCTACCCACAGTGTTTGAGCTTTAATGATTTGTTTTTATCTCGTCAGGAAGAATGGACATATTCAAACTGGCATTGGTGATGTATCTGTAGATGCACACAGCTATTCAGGGTTTGGATATTTTACTAGTGAGCTCGGTGATCAGTGCTTGGCAGGATGACTGCTTCATTTTATGCATAGCTTGAAGAACTTTGCTGAAGTTCAGATTCTGCGTGTGGCTATACCACCTAATCTCAACGAAAATTCATGATTTTACTATGTTAGTAATACGTGTTATTGCGTGGAAATTCATGACTATACAGTATTGCTATTATATTCCACTATAGCAACTTGAAGTCATGGTTTTATTACTCTATAAATAGGCGATGCCTCGAAATGTGAGAGATCGGTACTCGCCTGACTCGTGGACATTGTGTTTATAGAATTGTAAAGTCTGTGTCTGCGTCTAGTATGTTCCCTTCATATGTTTGCTTTATTGTGAGGACATTGTGTATACATGGAAACGATTTATGTGATATTCTTCAGTGGATGCTGATGTGTGTATGTATATATATTTATCGTATGATAATTGATATTCGTCTCCTAACGTCAAGGAAAATACTGTAGAAAAGGGGTTTTAAATAAAAGTTGATTGGAATTGTGACAATTGCGTAACATATTCTCTACAATGAGTATAGTGGCATCGAACATTTTACATATAAGTAATTAAAGTTCTTTAAGAGTTAATTACCACAATATCTAAGATTCTTAGGACGTAGTGCGATATATTTGTAAAGGTTTCGTGAATATTCATAAAGGAATGTGTATTATGTTCAACATGCTCATGTGAAAAGTTTGAAGTTCCAGTTTTTCGAAACCAAATTCTTAAAAATAAAATTCCACGCTGATATCAACATTCCTGGGGTCAAATATACGTCTAGTGCCTGACCTAAAACGAAATCATCTATGTCCATGAACAGGTTCATCTTTGCTAATTTGCAGGTTGAAGCAAATTAAGCTAGTGCGTTAGTTTCATGAGTGGAAATCCAACGGACACATGAACATATCAATTGTGTTACTGACCTAGTATGAAGTAATGCGTAACCTCGAGGATTTGAAATTCCAATCCAATGACCTCGATCAGCCACCACAAATAGGAACCCAGATCTCTGCATAAAATTGATAAAGTATGCTTCATGAAGTTCGATAAAAACAATGTATAAATCCTGTGCACAAGGCGTTTCGGAATTTAAGTTTTCAATGTCATAATGCAAAGGCCAAGAAGGAATTTCCTCTTGTACGAGGGGCTTTATTTTACATCCCCCCCCCCGGGGGGGGGGGGGTGTGATACTTAACACACACACACACTCAGTTTTTATGTATAATTTTTGAAAATTGTACACAAGCCTGGAAAAAAAGCCCCGAACAAAATCAGGGATGGGTTCAAAGGGGTGCATCCGATGTCCCTCCCTTTGAAAAAAAAAAAGAAAAGAGAACCAGAAGGAATATCGAAGAAAACTGAATACAATATATTTATCAATGAGTAGTTAATTTTGAAACTTTGTAGCTGATTCAAAGTTGTCAAATTTTGGGTCTTGATTTTCTTTTTTCTGTAGAGTTTCAAGGTCGCTGCCCTAGAAACTATTGAGGACGCGGATGGCCCCTAAACCCATCGCTTTCACGGTGCGTGTCCTGGAACCACGAAGGCCTACGAACTTATACTGTCTGAAATTTCGCTCATCATGAAGCAAGTTCCTTCTGTCGCAAGGAGGTAAACAAGAGGCTCATGGATCACATCGCTCACCTGAGTCACCATAGCCTGGCTGTTGTGATTTTTAGAAGATTGTTTTTTTTTCTTCTATCTCTATACCTAAAAAACATTGAATCCACACTACTTGGGGATATTTGCATTTATAATTTAGTGTGGCCCTGTTACTCTTGAAAAGAATTTAAAACTAGTTTCCTGTATAATACCATTTAAAACCTTGATCTCATATAGTGGCCCGACACTAACCCTTGGGGCCCCTGATGTTACCAAACTTGAATTGGAACTACCTATAGGTGGGTACCAAATTATCTTTAGACTTACTGCATATCAATAATAATTTTTAATAATACATGTATATTTATCTTTCCGAATTGCATTCATATAATATGGTATACTATTTAATTTTTTTCCATTATTGAAAGTATTCGCACCTCAGCAGTTAGAAATAAGATAAGACGTTAAACGTTTTCCTGCTTTCAACTTTCTCAGACACCACCTTCTTCAAACAATGTTTGGTGCAAACCGACGGACCGCTTAAAAATGTATCAGTCAACCCACATCAACAAGGAAGAGAATTTCATTTATGTGTGGCAACTTTCAGAGGGACCTGAGATACCATTTTTATACGCCCGTCGAAGACGAGACGTATTATGGTATGGCTCTGTCCGTCCGTCTGTCTGTCCGGACCTTGTGGGCAGGATACAGACCGAACCGTAACTCCAGGATTTTACAACTTGTACATTTGATCACTATGATGAGAGGAAGATGCCTATTATTTTTCAAGGTCACAGTATCACTTAGTAGGAAAACCTTGTATAGGCAATATACAAACCGAACTGTTGGGGTTAGGAACGTCAAACTTGGTACACATACACTTTTTTCCAAGTGGAGGATGCCTATTGTTTCTTAAGGTCAAAGGTCACGGTCGTAGTAGCAGGATGCAGAGCAATTCGTTGAGGGCAAGGACCATTAAACTTAGTACACATACATCTTATGTCAAGTGAAAATATTACATAGAGAGTACATGATTTGTCTTGTTTTTCGATACAAAGAAAGTATGTCACACTCTGATGATTGCTGATACTACTTGAAGGCAAGTTCTACAAATCATGGTGCAAGAAAAACGCCCTATATTAGCTTTTTACGGACGTATAATGTACTGTTGGCGGTACTCTTGTTTATTATCATGCTTACACAATTCGGTTCTATATTCTGTTTCGTTTCGGTAGGTTTCGTTTCGGCAGATTTCGTTTCGTTACGCATTTTACAGGTACCCCTATAGATCTAGATGCTTGCATATTGATATGACTAATCATGGTCCTGTTGTTCTTGACATGAAGATTTTTAAGGATATGGCAAGCCCTTTTACTATTTATTTGAAAAATAAGATATCTCTAAATTGAAGAAATATTTCTTATCTTAAAGAGATAACTCTTTAAAATGAGAGATATCTCTTAATTCTAAGAGATATTTCTCTAAAAAGAGATATATCTTTCACTTAGAGAGATGTCTCGTTCACTTAGAGAGATATCTCTTTTACTTTTGGAGATATCTCTTATACTTTAAGAGATTTCTCTTTCAATTAGAGAGATATCTCTTCTACACTGAGGGATATCTCCTTTACTTTGAAAGATATCTCCTTCACTTACAGAGATATCTCTCTAAGAATTCATAGAGATATCTCTCAAAGTAAGAGATATATCTTTAATCGTTGAAAAAGAGATATCTCTCAAAGAGAAAGATATTTCTTTCCAATATTTTTATTAATTTGAATACTTAAGGAATTCTCCCAAAACCGGAAGCCCACCAAAGCAAATCTTAACATGATGGCTGCAGAAGATTTTGCGTTTACCGCATGTGAAGTGTATACAGGTAACAAAAAACAAAAACAATGTGAGCTAGACTGGATTTAGCCTCTCGGCAACTTGATAATGTTACCCCAACAACCTCTTCAACCTTTTCTGCCATTTGTACACTAGAAGTATTTTGATTGGTTGAAAAATAGGGTTACATCATATCAATGGCAATGCAACAGGGAGAAGTCATTATGATCACCGGGGGGAAATCTATATAGATATCTCTTTAGGTTAAAGAGATATTTCTTTTTGAAAATTTAAAGAGATATCTCTTTTTACATTGATGGAAAGATATCTCTTCACGCTAGAGAGTATCGCTTTCTCTTTGAGATATCTCTCTAGCTTTAAGAGATATCTCTCAAAGAGAAAGAGATATCTCCAAAGCGTAAAGAGATATCTCCCTAGCGTAAAAAGATATCTCTCCAACTTACAGAGATATATCTACAACCAATAGAGATATCTCTCTAGTGTAAAGATATATCTTATATAAAGAGATATTTTATTTTACGAATGAATAGTAAAAGGGTTTGTCATACCTGTGGTTCTTAAGAGGAATTTAAAAACATACCACAACATTTTTACTAATTCTTAATTATCCGCACTTCAAAAAGGGTGTGACACTTCATTTGAACAGACTTGAATTTTCTTTACCCAAGCATAAATTGTGGCTTTGTGGTTCTAGAGAAGAAGTCGAAAATGTAAAAAGTTTACGGATGGATGGACGCTGAACAAAGTGATATAAAAAACCCTCAGTTGAGCTTTAAGTCAGTTGAGCTAAAAATATAAATGAGACTGTTTAAATTCTCATGATCTAAATTTGCGTGGATGACGCATCTCCAGGTGCACTCATTACATTACAACCATCAATGACTCGGTGACTCCACAGGCACCTGAAGTATGGATATTACTACCCCCCCCCTTTTTTTCATAATTTTTTTTTTGGTGGCAATAATTTCTCTGAAATGTATGAATTCCCAGTCTATCTCATCCCTCTTTCGATTCATGTAATCGTTTCACGCTTTTTGTAAGCTTTAAAGATTGGCCTTCTACCGGTATAATAAAATACACCGGTAGAAGGCCAATCTGTAAAGCTTACAAAAAGCGTGAAACGATTACATGAATCGAAAGAGGGATGAGATAGACTGGGAATTCATACATTTCAGAGAAATTATTCTATTGTTTTTTTAAATCGTTTTATTTCTAGGTTTTTCCTGGCCGGCTCAGGTGTGCTAAAGGGGGGCTTATTAACGTTACTGAATATTGTGTGAGGAGTATTACTGTATATTGTGTATGGAACATTATTGTACATTGGTGTGTTTTTCGTATTTGTGATTAAATATAATAAATGTGCACGGCCTCCAACGTGCGTGGCTAGCGGTATGCTATGTATTGAGGTGTTGTGGTTATGTTTTGAGTAGGTAGTAAAGTTAATACCTATAGTTTTTGCTGCAGCTCCATACCTTCATGTGAATGAATCTAAGACGACCTGAAAATGTGTCAATGTTCTTCATCTGATCACTTATGCATGTAATGTCAACCGTTTAAAAAAATAAATAAACAAGTTAACGTTGTCGCAATCAATGATGATGAGCAAAGGTCACGAGAGTGAGGCCCTGACCGTAATGGTGAGCTGAGCCCATGATGTCACGAGAGTGAGACCGTGACCGTAATGGTGAGCTGAGCCCATGATGGTGAACCAAGATCATGGATCTATGACATTTTTAGGTCATCTGCGTCCGGAACACTTTTAACTTCTTTCAAGGTAACGAGCCTTCCAATTTTTTTCAAATTTGGTATGAATCCTCTTTGGGACAAGGTATGGGGCATAAATTGTAAATTTCAGGACTTCTGCACCCCCTTAGGGTCGGGACAAAAAATTACCAATTTTCAAAAATCTTCTCTACAACAGCACATAGTAAGGAAAACTAAATGCATGGTGATGTAGAGCAGGAAGACCTCTACCAAAATTGTAAATTTCAAGATCCCCGGGGAAAAACTATGTTCTGACTCCAGAGCGGGGCCAAATTTGGCATATAGGCTATAGTGCATGTATAAAACATTTAAATAACATCTTCAAATATGCTATTGATATAATAATACTATATAAAAACCAAATGCATATTAAGGAAAAGCAGAAAGGAGTGTACCAAAATTGTGAATTCTGCAAAGTTTGCAACTCCAGGGTTCTAACGCTACTTAGGCGGGTCCAAATCAGTGATATTGTGTTAAAGTATATCATGAATATAACAACAAACAAGAGTACAAAGTCTTTCATCAGTATAAACTCCATTCTTTTTTTCTTTCTGTATGTTATTAGCTACAACTTTAAAGAAGATGAGCAAAGTCTCCCACATATAAATTAATTCCTATTCATTGGTTTTTATTAAACCTGACCCCGGGATGCGACAGGAAATTATATACTACAACACCGGTGGTTTTTCAAAGGTGAACCTGTTCTAATAAAGGGAAGGGGTGAAGAGCATAAAATGGCAAAAAGACCATTTTAAAAAAGGTCAACCAAAAGGGATACCGCGACACCAATTGTAAACCCCTCTAGACCCGAAACTGAAAAAACTTTTAAGATTTCTATGAAAGTCAAGTAATGCCTTCCGGGCCCCTTGATTGGTCAATAAAATGTCTTTTTGTAGCTTGAACTACAAACCTGTGGTGCATCAGAGTAAATTTACTCTGACCATCAGTATTTTTAAAAAAATAGTACAGTACTTTGATTCACACTGTTGCAAATTTAAAAAGAAGAAGAAGGAAATGATATTAATGTTTATCAGGATATTATACAAATGTTATTATATATCTGTCTTAAATCAATCTGATTAAAATCAGATCCTATGATCCGCTCACGTAGATCGCTGTATATACTAGGTAGATCTAATCAGCATGATCTTTAAAATTCTTATTAGAAAATGTTCCTGATATGTTTTCATAAAACGCCTTGGTTTACTAGTATGCTTTATTATTTTTTTTTTTTAATGTTAAATTATGAATATTTTAACACAATTCATTATCAGGTTAATGTCGTGGATTTCAATAATTCGCGGTAATTGAAACTCATACTGTAACCTGTGAAATCCTCTGTAGACAGCGACCTCTAACGAGCTGAAAAACAGGAAAATGAATGAATGTGTTCGCGCCATCGTGAAGTACGGAAACATGCGAATATTTTACCAAAGAATTTTTGATTTTTGACAAATGTGATAGTTAATTTAACCATAGAACGACAGGAACATCAATGTAATCGTAGGACATTTCCTGAAAATTTATAAAAATACCCAGTGAAGTCAAAACAAATATGGCGGACCCTGTGGCCAATGTTATTGATATGAATGGTACGCATGTTTTGGATAGTGGTACCATTATATCCACCCAGGACATGGATGGGTCTGTTGTAACCGGTGTTGAAGTAACAGATGAGGATATTATCCAGCAAGCATTGGATGAAGCGACGGGAACTTTCGTCCAAAGTGGCATGGAGTATGTGAATGAGACGGATCCAGAGGCGCGTGTTGAAGAGGATCTCATTGCTAGCGTGGTTACCTCTGAGACATTCGCTACAACTGATGGTGTGAATGGTGACAGAGGTCAGTTAGTGACTGACGATGCATCGAATACCGCGTTTGATGGGACAACAAACGACAGCATTAATGATCAACTGGTGGTGAATGCTTTCAGTGAAAATGTGGTGGAAAGCGAGGAAAACTATTCAAGCACTGAATACACAGTTGTGAAAAATGAACCTGATTTTGCGACATCAACAATGACCACAGCGACCCTTCCTGAGCAGGCCTTAACAACAGACAATGCAGATATTTCTAGTAACCCCACAGCCATCTCGGGCACTATTCAAAATAATGTCTTGAAACTTGACTCTGCATCAGGAAGAATAAGTGTAACTCTAATGCCTTCAAATCAAGCCAGTGGAGCTCCACTCGGGTCTAGTCAAAACCCAATTCGTATCATCCAACAAGGGAACCAATACACACCCATGCAGAATTTGTCCACTGAGCAACTGCAGCAAATAATGCAAGTCGTTCAGCAACAACAGGTGACAAAGACATCTGAGGAAGGATCGAGTATCCTCTTTAATCCTCAAACAAACACAAGGATTGTATATAGGGTAATTTATCCATCTGAACTCCATAAAAATGCCCAGTCTTCAAGTATAAAAGTTGGGGCAAAAAAACAATCACAGGGGCAGCAAACACAAACTCTGATTCTTGACAGCAGAGATGGTCCAAGAAGGCAGTACAAGAAGAGAATGAAAGAGGATGAAGAAGACCGTGTTGATGGGCCAGATCTGTCTCGAGAGGAAAAGGAAGAGAGGAAGAAGCATCGCCCTCGGACAAGGTCTGGAAGGATTTCGAAACCTCCCAAACACATGGTGAAAGACTACAAGCACATTCACGTGTTGGACTTTGAAGAAGAGGAGGCAGCTGATGATTCAGATGGTGGTTACTCAGATTATAAATACAGTGAGGGGGAGGAAGACGACAATGACCACATGATCGATGAACAGGATGAGAACAGCATGGACATGGGTAATCTGTTAATTACTAAAATAAACAAGAATAGTGTTTAGCAGGGAATAGAAGGTACCGAGTTATTCTGTTAAATGTATGTAAAGCACATGAATAAAGGAGAGTTAGAGTGTACGAAAGTAACTTTAAAGTCCTATAGACTTTCGATCCATAGTCATTTCATTTCCTATAGACCACAAAAAATTCCTGTAGACTGAAATTTAACATGCAATATTCATTGTAATCACAGGGGCTCATCACAAATTTTTTCTCTTGTTAAAATTTGACATCGTCTATTCTATAAAATTTACAAATAAATGTAAATTTTATATAGAATAGAGAGGGTCAATCTGTGTTGTTATCATAAAATAGATAATAGACACAAATTCGATTTGGTAATTTGTTCATAGTTTAATTATATTCTTTTTCAATTTAATGCACAAGCTTTTCAATTAGAATTTCGTTTTCTTTTTCATTTTGTTCTGACCAGCTCAGTTTCTCTGTCTGATTCTTCATCTAAGTCACTTCTGCTACGTTTCATTTTCTCATAATTTTCTGCGACTTTAGCCTTGCTGGAACTAACTTGTTGTACTGACCGCTTTCAGTTTAATTCCAGGGCGTGCACCAATTGCTTCTCATATATATATACAGTGTATATGGCGGAGAACCAGTTATTTACTCAGAATTCCTATAGACAAGTCGGTCTATAGCTATTTCGATCGTTATAGACCGTCTCAATTTTCTGTAGACATTGTTTATCGGTCCATGGTTAATTTTGCACACTGGAGTTAAAACTTAAAAACAAAGTGCTGAAATCTGATAAGGAAAAAAAAAAAAAAGATTTTCAGATTTTAGATTTGTAGACTGTTTTATACAGGCATGGCGACTTTAGGAAAACCTAAGCGGTTTCGGTGCTCAGTTTGCAAAAAAGCCTATATAGGACAGGGGAGTTTAGAGAGACACTACCGCTTGAATCCAGATCACATCCCAGATGGTCAACAGATATCGGCACAAGGAGCTGGTAAAATGTTATTTGCTGAATGGAATTTTATAAGCTGAAAGTTGAAAAACATTTGTCATTTTTACCATGTAGAGATAGTAGGAGTGATAACTGCTGTATATTTCCCATGAATCTAATGCAGGTCAGCTTGGAAGTGTATCCCACAATGGATTCAACAGTGCTGGTAACATGTCTGAGGACAGCAATACACAGGACTCCACCTCTAGCACCCCTCCCAGGCCCTTATCTACCAGGGGCTATTACCAGAGGCGGGGAGGGAGCAGAGGCAGACCACCGGGGCCAAACTCGGCGTTCAGACGACGGTCCAAACTCAAAGAGGTACATGAAAAAAAATTTACGGACGCGGGTTTACATTTGTCCCACTTGTATGAGTGATGCTGCTGATGCATTCTGAGTTTTGGTTAACAATTGGTATTTTTTGGGTTAGTAGCCCCTGACTTTTCGAAGTTTATTGGTTCACACTGAGATCTAGAGGCCCACATCATACTGACACACAATCTGATGCAAAGTTCAGGTTTGATTGACAGTCATGCTTTTGTCACTATAAACAAACCATACCAGATGCATTATCCATCAACCACAAGCAAGTATTACACCATTTTCTTGAAAACAATTTTGATTTGTCATAGACAGTGTAGTAAATTTTGTTGTTAGTATCTCTTTATTGAAGCTTTGAAACCACTTTGATAAACATCACATTTATTTTCTACACATTATTTTGGTTATTGAAGCATTTTCTGAAAAGTAAAAGTTCAGTTAAATGAAATCCAAACCATTGGACATAAAATTTTACTGGCATTTAGTCATGCAGACCTAATGATGAGGGTGCTAGCTTTAATAGTGGGAGGCACTGATTCAATTCTCAATCCTGGCACCTCGTCAAGCCTAAGATGTCTAACATGCATAGTGACTCATAGCTGCAGAACTGTAGGTTTCTGAGAAAATATTCAGACAGATCAGAGAGTTATTGATCCACCCCTACCTTCAATTTACGGCGCAGAAAGAAATGTGCATGATTGAGGCCTTATATCATTGCATTCTTGCATAAACACAAATAATTAATAGAAATTGTTGGGGGGGGGGGGGGGGGGGGGGGGGGGGGGGGGGGGGAATCCTAAAGGTAAAATAAGTTCTTGAATATTGAAAATGCTACAAAAGCTTAGTCTGGTCTAGGACTGAAGAGATTCACCGATATATTGATACTGTTCAATATAATTGCATGATTCAATGTCCGATTCATTGTTTTGATTCGATATGTTTATTACAAACGGAGTCAGTAAAATGCATCAGGTGTGACTTGTACTTTAATATTATCTAACATACCTGCATGAGGGACAAAATAGAGTCCAATAATGTTCAGATTGTTGTTTGCCTTGAGTCTGACGAAAATGATTGTGAACTTTATCGGTTTAAACTACATAGGTAAGAGGCACCTTACCATTTCGCAGTTTGGAAACATTTTCCTTTTAAAATTATGATTGTGAATGTTGGTAATTAATTTTTCATCATTGTTATCATTGGTTTATTCTGTACATTGTATCGTATTGAAAGTATTGAATCGCTGCATAAGCATTGCAATATGTATTGTATTGTGAAGGGGGCTTATTGTTTCAGCCCTAGTCTTGTCCCTTACACTCCATTTCAGTAAAGAGAGTAGTACGGTCGGGATGAGGACCAAACTAATGAATGCTGTGAATTTAGTTCATTATTCAAGAGTATGTGAATAATCATTATTTAACCGAACTGGGATGATTTCATTCAAAATATTTCACTAAAACGTGGGGATGTTAGTTCACGGACATTATTGTTTCAAAAAGAGAATTCAGTATGGAAATGAACCGGGGTTCGAATTGACTGGCTACCTAACATGGCTATGTCAACAAACAAAATCCTTTGAAGCTGTGCGTTTTCAGGTCGTTTAATGAATATTTGAATGTATGTTTGGACACAAGTTCAGTAGGAAAATATGTTAGGAATTTTTTTTATATTAAATTTATGACAGCGATGCAAGAATGCAATGATATAAGGCCTCAACTGTGGGCATTTGTTTTGCACCGTAAATTAAAGGTTTTTATAAGGGATGGATCTAAAGCTCTCTGATCTGTCCCAATATTTTTAAGGTCATCGGAGTCACTAGGGTCTTATTTTAAAATGTTTGTTTCCCCTCTCCCTACCCTAGTTTCTGAGGAGGGTTGGTAGATGGATAAAACGTTTTTTTTAGGCAGCAGAATTTTATTTAGTATGAAATTCCCATGACCATTAACAAAGCCCAATACCAAAAGGTCATGAAGTCGGTTCTTGCATAAAGTTCTTTGATTGCCACGTTTAGCATTTAGGGGAAGGTATTGATATTTCGGAGAGTACTCAATGTATTTCGGAAATGCGGTCCTATGGGGATTCAGGTTAGAATAGGTCATCAGTACCCCTTGCTTGTCGACTAAATGGGGCAGTCCTTTGGATGAGACCACAAAAACCGAGGTCCTGTGTCACAGCAGGTGTGGCACGATATATATTCCTCCCTGATGAATGGCCATAAGCGGCGAGCATAGGCCTAAATTTTGCAGCCCTTTACCGGCAGAGGTGACGTCTCCATATGAGTAAAATATTCTCGAGAGGGATGTTAAACAATATTCAATCAATCATATTTCGGAAATGCTCATTTAATATCTAACCACTGAACATAGACATATTGTACATGTATAACGGTTGATTCGACGAACATTCGAGTTTCATCAGATTTTTTCTGCTATCTATGCCACCTAAAAAACACTTAAATAAAGTCAGGTAGAATGTTGCAACTATGGACGGTGGTGTTGATATTTCGGACACATGGTATAACTTCTGACAGTTAGTAAATTCGCTTGCTGCCTTTTATTTTGTTGTTCACTGGCAATTTATGCTTTTGTTTTTGCATATTATGTTAATTTATATGTGGTAGCGATTTTGATTTTGTTTATGATAATTTTTTAGTCATATTGGTATAACTAACTTTTACCAGAAAATGTTTCAACGGGACTTTTTGCCAATCAAACAAAATGGATGCTGACTTTTTTTACAAGGTCATGTATTTAAATCAACCAATCAGAGCTATGTTACACATACACATATAATTAGGTGCTTTCCAGTTTGTAAATATATCAAGTTTGGAAATGGGTTTAAATTGAGAAAACGTAGATATAGTACTTATTATTGACTGTCGAAAATATCGCACCTGTCCGAAATATCAACACTTCCCTACTAAAGAACACAAGTCACACACCTGGACGCTCTGGAGTCTCTTGTCTCCTCGCTTCTCATGTAGACAACATTTCTCGATCTCGATCTAGTGGACTACATCTATGCTTATGATCTTTTTTTATTGTTTTAGATCGAAACCAATGAAGATAAAGAAAATTTTGGTCATTATAAAATGCTGATCTGTACCTGTAACGACCTTGAAATTTTCCGGAAATAAAAAAAATAACGTCACCAGAATAACAGAATAAAAACTTTTGGATTGGGGTGACTTTCTCAGACGGGCAAGGGGAAACAAACAATATTTTTATTTTGGCCTCAGGTGACCTATTGCAATTGGTCTGCGTTCGTTGTCATGCGTTAACAATTGAACATTTTTAACTTCTTGATAACTACCATTTCAATTCTTTTCAAATTTGGTATGAAGCAGCTTTGGGACAAGGGGGACATAAATTGTAATTTTCAGGAGTCCTAGGGCCTAAGGGGTGGGGCAAAAATTGACCAATTTTCAAAAGAATTTCTCTAGAACCAAACGTGTGCAGGAAGGCCTCTACTAAAATTTAAATTTCATGATCCCCAGGGTAGAGGTTCTGACCCCAGGGAGGGGCCAAACTTGGTATCTATATTGTTTATGGGTAAAACACTTAAATAACATCTTCTTCAGTGCTTTTGATACTAAATTGAAACTAAATGGATGTTTAGAAAGAACAGGTAGTCCTTTACCAAAATTGTAAATTTGATGGTTCTAGGGGTAGGGGTTATGGTATCAGAGTGGGACCAAAATGGTCAGTTATTAAATGTGTAAAAAGATAGAACATTTTTAACTTTTTCTTGATAACTACCATTCCAATTCTTTTCAAATTTGGTATGAAGCATCTTTGGGACAAATGGGACATAAATTGTAATTTTCAGAACTCCTGCACCCTTGGAGCCTTAGCTGTATGGCAAAACTGCCAAAAATTGAACAATTTTAATAAATATTATTCTCTAGAACCACACATGTTTAAGAAAAATTAAATGCATCATGATGTAGAGCAGGAAGGCCTCTACCAAAATTGTGAATTCATGATTCCTGGGGTAGATGTTTTGACCCCAGGTCTGGGTCAAACTTGTTATATAATATTTGAATGTGTAAAACACTTTTTAAAAACTTCTTCAGTACTATAGATACTAAATAGATATTTAGAAAAAACAGCTAGTCCTTTTTGAAAAATGTAAATTTGATGATCACAGGGGTAGGAATTTTGGTATCAGGATGGGGCCAAAATGGTCAGTTAATATTGCTGGGTAATGCGACTCGAAAATCGTATTATGATATGTTGCAATATTAAATTTTATATTGCAATACATCACAATATTACAACAGTCTTTATGAAATACATGTAAAACAAAAACAAGTAATTTTTAGAGTTATTGCTGAAGCTCTTGGGTTCTTGCTAGGATATTTCAACTCAAATCCACCACTCGTCATTGCAGAAAGCGTAACATGACCCGAGTTGGGGAGATGTGTGTGTGTGTGTGTGTTGGAAGTCGATACAACCTGACACGATCCCATTTTCTGTTTATTTTGGCTCAAATTGATGATGAAATTGCAGTGGTGCCTCCACATGTGACTGCCTAGGTTTGGAATGCCACCATTTTCGTTACAATAATCACAGACAGGTCCATGTTTGCCAAACTCTTTATTTTGTATTCCTTATAAGAGTTCCGAGTTGATCAGTTAGTCATCTTCACCTTTTCATACAGCCATATTTGTTACAAGTATTTCGTTTTCCTTATTTAGTTGGCAGTGATATATACTAAAGGAGCCTTTGCTCTTTCATTCAGACATTCATGATTTAATTCGCTGTCATTTTTAAACTTTAAATCAGGTAACGTATTAAAGGAATTTACAGAATATTGAACCCGAACTGGTATTTACAATAAAATATCGCAATACATATTGCCAACAACAGAACCAGGATTCACCTGTTAACCGATAACATTGCACAGTACTAATAAATGTGTGAACTATAGAACATATTTAATTTCTTCTAGAAAACTTCTATTCCAATTCATTTCAAATTTGGTATGAAGCATTTTTTGGACAAGGAGGACATAAATTGTAAATTTCAGGACTCCTGGGGCCTTGGGGACGGGCCAAAAATAGCCAAAAATTTAGCAATTTTCAAAACTCTTCATTACAACTGCATATCTGTAAGAAAAACTAAATGCATAGCAATATAGAGCAGAAAGGCCTCTACCAAAGTTGTAAATTTTCTGACTTCAGGGTGGGGTCAAACTTGGTTTATATAGTGTATGTGTGCAAAACATTCATAGATGAGATTTTCTTTAATGCTATTGATACTAAATGGATATTCAGAAGGAGTAGGTAGTCCTTTACCAAAATTGTAAATTGTAAATTTCATGATCCTAGGGGGTAAGGGTTTGGTTTCTGAGTGGAGCCAAAATTATTTTAGTGATTATTGTCTTTATCATTTGAAGGACTTCTTTAAGTTTTAACTTATACAGTATGAAAACTAAATGCATAGTCAGGAATAGCAGGAAAGATGTCCAAAAAATGGTGAGTTTCGCAACTCAGGGTTTTGACTTTGGGATGGGTCCAAATTGGTGGTATCATTTTTATGATAATACATATATCATGTAAAGTCTTTCATCAGTATAGGCACTTTCGAGGGCATTGAAGTTTTTAGGTCACCTGAATCATTCAGGTGACCTATTGCTATCTGTTTTTGTCCGTCGTCGTGCGTTAACATTTGAACATTTTCAGCTTCTTCTCTGAAACCCCTGAACCAATTTCAACCAATTTTGGCATATAGCATCTGTGGGTGGAGGGGAACAAAAATTGTGAAATTCGTGGTTCCTGCCCCCCTGGGGCCTGAGGGGTGGGGCAAAAACCATCAAAATGAGTGTAATTTTAAAAAATCTTCTTCTTTACTCCTGGACATCAAGAAGCCAAACTGTGGGCATAATTATAATGAGCGTTGAGCCCTCTACCAAAATTGTGAAATTCATGGCCCCTGGGGCAGGGGTTCTTGTGTTAGGGTGGGGCTCTATTGGTCATATAGTGAAAATGTAGAAATTCTTTGAAAATCTTCTTCTCTGTCTCTGGGTATTAAGTAGACAAACTAATAGCATGGTAATGATGATCAAGGATGCCTCTTTAAAAATTGTGAAATTCATGGCCCCTGGATCAGGGGTTCTGGTGTGTTAGGGTGGGGCTCTATTGGTCATATAGCGAAAATGTAGAAATTCTTTGAAAATCTTCTTCTCTGTCTCTGGGTATTAAGTAGACAAACTAATAGCATGGTAATGATGAGCAAGGATGCCTCTTTAAAAATTGTGAAATTCATGGCCCCTGGATCAGGGGTTCTGGTGCTAGGGTGGGGCTCTATAAGTCATATAGTGAAAATGCATTATTTCTTTGAAAATCTTCTTCTCTGTCCTTGGGTATTAAGTAGACAAACCAATAGCATGGTTATGATGAACAAGGATGCCTCTTTCAAAATTGTGAAATTCATGGCCCCTGGGTCATGGGTTCTGGTATTAGGGTGGGGCCCTATTGATCATATAGTGAAAATGCATTTTATTTCTTTGAAAATCTTCTCCTCTGCTGCTGGGTATTAAGTAGACAAACTAATAGTATGATAATGATGATCAAGGATGCTTCTTTAAAACTGAAATTTATGGCCCCTGGGTCAGGGGTTCTGGTGCAAAAGTGGGGCTGATTGATTATATAGTGAAAATGCAATATTTCTTTGAAAATCTTCTGTTTTTACATGATACTCAGGTGACCTATAAGGCCCCTGGGCCTCTTGTTTAAGAACACATCTTGTTTTATGCTGTTGCTGAATATTAGAATTAAGCTTCGAATTCAGAACAGGAAATTTTTTCTAGATTTCATAGCCCAAGTAGTGATACTTTTAGCAAGTACTCAGGTGACCAATAAGGCCTGTGGGCTTCTTGTTTCAGATACATGTACAAGGGCATGTTCACTTTCCTACAGGTACTCATGCTTTCTCCTTAATATCATGCAGTACATCAAGGGGAAGGGGCTGTAATTTGGAGCACTTTCAATTTGGGGAGCTGAGGAGACATTTGTTTTTAACATCCACAGAGATATAGATACCAAAATGATACCTTTTTTCTTCAGGAGTTCATTTATGATAACAATATTGCCTAAGATTTAATAATCCAGTATTATATGATTACATAATGTCCTCTTTTGTTTCCAGATGATATCCAGCTGTTCAGATGAGGATCTGATTGACTTAGTTTTACCTCGAATTGCCAAAGTTTTTACCCTGTGGGACTTCCTTCTTCTCAAAGTGCAGAAAGGTGTCCCTCGGAGACCCCATGCTGATGTCATTTACAATGAGTTCAAAACACTGGCTAAGGAAGTGAAGGAAGTTTGTAACACATTCATGCAACCTGGCACAGAAAAGAGCATCAACACTGTTAAAGTATGTTTACTAGCCTTATTTGATGCTTTAAATGTACAGTCTTTAGGAATTATGTAATATTGTCACATCTGACAGCAGGCATGTTCATGAAACTTTCCTTAGATATAAAGTTAGGAGCATTTTAAGATCAACTTTGGACTCGTCTTAGGATGTATCTTAATGATATCTTAGGACATCTCTAGTTAGGACATCCTAACTACATAGGAACATTCTTATTCACATTTATTCATACACATGATATTTGGGACATATTTATGAGTAAATAATTAAAATTCAGACATATACATCTTCCCTAGCCAAGGGTTTACGATCTGCTCTGTTGTAGAGAAGCGGAGTGGATTGTAAACCCTTGGCTAGCGAAGATGAGACACATAAGCTAGAGAAACGAAATTATTGATTTGTATAAATATACCGTACATTCAATATAATTATGTTATAAACTAAGAAATTATAAAATTATTTAATAATCTAAATACAATTTAAAAAAATTAATGGATATTGTGATGCTCAAACTACTGTTGTACTGATTATCGCCTTGATTCCCTGATCCTTGATTTTTTAAATAACAACAAGAACTCTGGTTTTATTAAAATTAACCACACACAACCCTGCATGTTGACAGCTTGGGTATGATAATTGATTTAAAGGGCCGACTAAACAAGATCACCGCCAAACTGTGTGTTTTAAAACAAAAGTGTTAGGGGCAATAATTCCCAGAATAGTCGTGCTCAACCGAAATTGAAAGTAGTAATCGCGGTGTATTTGAAAAATGTAGTCGTTAAATAAAGGTAAAATGTGAAATTACACGAAAAGGTTGCAAAATTCATGGTTGTTGGTGGCGTTAGACATGTGGTCATTTAATACAGGTACAATATATAGAGTATTGTTTTGGGGGGGGGGGGGAGACTTTTTATGGTCACATATGACAGTGAGTCGCTTAATACAGTGGGTTGCTATGACAGTTTTGACTGTACTAGTATTTTAATTTAATTTTTTTTTCAGTGAATGCAATATGAACCACAGAGACAAGCAATACCTTTATACAATATTTTGAAAATCGACCCATTAGGCCTATACCTTGACATTACATGTACTCATGTCAAGGTCATAGATAAAATTAATTGAACAATTGTTCTTCTGACACAAGTCAAACCAGTCTAAATTGATTTCTGAGTTGTGTGAATTAGTGTATCATAAGTAAGAAGAGGAACCAAAATTTCTCACCTGAGGAAGAATAGAATACAAACAGTATTACTGGAAAGTACTGACTTGGCACTATAGAAAATGAGTGTAGAGTAGAAGCTGAAAAAATGCTTGTGAAATACTTGTGAAGAGGGGGGGGGGGGGGGGGGGGGGGGGGGGATAGTACAGGTCTGTATGGACCATACATAGATTTATCAACAATGTCTTAAACAAAGTTACACTTGAAGATTACATATATCAGTTTGTCCATCTGCAACTTCACTTTTCATGATGTGCAGATTTTAAAATCTTTTTCATTTTGATCATTTTACCAGTCTGAACAATGAAATGAACTGTCACCTTTTACTGGTCTTGATGAATGTTTGGTGGTCAAAACCTTTGAACCAGTAGATTTTTAGGTCACCTGAGTGACATATTGCTGTTGATCTTTGTGTCCTCTGTTACAATGTTACATTTTGAACTTCTTCTTGAAAACTACATGGTCATTGTTACCATTTTTGGTGTGAAGCATCTCAAGGGTAAGAGGAATATAAATTGTGAAATTTATTACCTTACCACTCAAGGGGCCTCATGGGCGGGACCAAATATGCTAAAAAAGGCCATATTTTCAAAAATCTTTTTTTGTACTCCCATAGATGTGGGGAAAAAACTAAATACATGGTTATGATGTTCATGATGCCCTCTATCAAAAATGTGAAATTCATGGCCCCTGGGTCAGGGGTTTAAGGCCCTAGGGCAGGGCCAATATGACCATATAGTGAACATGTATAAAATCTTCTCAACTCCCATTTATATTTGAGAAAAAGTAAATGCATGATAATGATGTCTATGACGCTCTCTACCTAAATTGTGAAATTCATGGTTCCTGGGTCAGGGGTTGTGGCCAATATGGCCATATAGTGAAAATGAATTAAAACTTTGAAAATTTTCCTCTCTAATCATATATATTCGAAAAGAACTAAATGCTTGATTATGATGTCCATGAAGCTGTCTACCTAAATTGAGAAATTCAAGGTTCTTAAGTCAGGGTTGAAGCCCTTGGGCAGAGCCATATATGGCCATCTGTGAAAATGTATTAAAAAATCTTATGTTTTTCTTAGCTACTTTCACAGTAATGGGAAATAAACTAAATGCATAGTTCTGATGTCCGTAACGTGTCCTCTTCTCAAATTATGAAATTCATGGCCCATGGACTGGGTTTAGACTTTCGGGAGGGGGTGTCAAAATGATTTACATTTGTATATGCTTCAAAACTTCCATTTTCCTTCTTATGTAATTGAATAGGAATTGTATACATGTATATTTTTAAAGATCATAAGTATGTGCACAAAAGACTCGATATTGAGGCTTAAATGCAAATATGGGCTGATACTCAGTTGACCGTGATGGCACATGGGCCTTTTGTTTAAACTCTGATGTGTTCCTAAAGACTGGTTTTAAATTGCATCCAGAGAAGGATAACAGTTACTGTATTTGAAATTTCTTGTCTAAAGTTTTTATAATTATTATAATTTTGAATTAATCCAGACTCCTCGTTGTAGGTTGATGATGAGAAATTGGCAGGTGCCCTAGGTTTGGAGGTGGGTACATATGAGATTAAAGAAATGCCTGCAACTCAGGAACCAGTGACATTCCCTGATAATGCTGCTGTGACACTCAACTCTGTGAACACCCCAGTGAAACGCAATTTGAACACAGTGATAAAAGATGAAATTTCTTCTCCAGCAAAGAAATTCAAACCAACTGGAATGTTCAGTGCTTCTTCATCTACATCTTCATTATCATCTCAAAATTCCACAAACAGCAACACTTTCTCCATTGTTAATCCAAGTTCTGCCACCACAACCACTAAAAAGATAACCATCTCCACTAGTGATGCCGCAATAAATAGCCTTGGAAGATCTTCCAACCAACCACCCATAGTCATTCATCCAATATCTCCCTCCACAATGAGCAAGGCTGTGGCTAAGGTCAAGTCCCAAGGCACTGCTGCGTTGTCATCTACGTTAAACTCTCAGAAACTCATAATTTCTCAGTCCCAGCCGTCCGCTCCCATCATTGTACAGTCAGCATCTGCTCGAAGTCGAAGTCAACCAACTATTGCAAGTGGGTCTCCCGTAGTGGTTCAAAATGTGCCACAGCAGGTAATCACTGGAGGGGTCAGCCTCCTGAACAAAGTGAACAAAGCCCCTACAGTGTCCCCAGCAGGAGAGACTAAGATTGTGAGAATTGTGTCACCAGAGGGACTAATCATCAGTGAAACACCGATCAGTACACCTCATACAGCCACCGTTAGTCAAGTAAGTGAAGGCACTGTGGTGACTGTCAGTCCGTCGGCTGTCATTCAAGACAACGTTGTGGGAAATTTCACAGTTGCCCAATCAGAATCTGTGACACTGCAAACATCCAGCAATGCATTATCCTCACTGCCATCTTCCAGTGCTCATATGACCAACAATGGTGAAGAAAGTTTTGTGACAACAGATTTTATTGGCTCAGCACCTGATGGATCTGAAAATTTAATTACTGCTGAAGTTATAAATGTGGATGGAACTTCACAGATTATAAGTGAAGTAGAAGGAACCATGGATGGGGAGTCACATACCCAGGAGGAAATGGTCCAGTTGGTGGACGAGTCGGCACTGGATGGGACAGGGCTTCAGACAAACCAAATAATCACAGCATCCAACATCTACCAGACACCTGATGGCTTTATCATCATTCAGAATGAAGATGGAAGTACGGTACAACTCCAGGGTGGGGATGGTGAGCCAATTCCTCTGGAAACTGTGCAAGCCCTTCTGGCAATGGATGCAGATGGTCAAACCATCCTACAGACAACAGAATCAGAACTTGTCCAGTGATGAGTTTCAGTGTTGGATGAAAGGCTGTATTTCTCAGGAAGGATTTACTAAGTGTTCAGATAATAATTAAGTTAACTAACTCATAAAAAAGTATTAAAAAGAAAGAGAGAAAAAAAAAAACCATTAAAATTTTGAATTTGCCAAGTGTTCAGACATTAAGTTAAATTAACTTACTTATGAAAATTGTAACAAGTAAGCTTCTTTAGATTACTATTTGACTTTTGAAATTTTGTAGAATCTGAATTTTGTAGATGTATTAAGTAATAAGAAAAAAACAAGTATGTACATCCAAAAGTATGTGTCTATGAAATACAATGTCAAGGGAGGAAGATGAGACATAACAAGATTCACAAAATATATTTGTTGTATTGAAAAGACATGTTCTAGTTTCTGAAAACTTATGGCTGCATTCTAAATATTTTGGTATGATTCATGTTGATAAACATCTTTGCTTTGATGTACTGAAATCCACCGAAATTTAATATTCTTTATATAAATACTGTACCTGAAAGAAATTGTGCAACCTAAAATCATGACATGTTCTTGAAAGTTTGAGTGTAAAATATTTTAGTTAGAACAGGTAACAAACATCACTTGTTTTGGGAGAAGGGTATAATAATATGTGAGGTACATGTATTGCCAAATATTGTGTGAATGGGCAATGTGCCACACTGGGGACCAGATGGCAACATTGAGTTACACTCTTGGTTTGAATCCTACTTTTATGATATACATGTACTTTGCAATGCTTTTAGACGTTTGTATTGACTGATTCATAGTATTTTGTTAGACGTTATTGATAGTTCGATTGATTTAAATTTTAATTTATCTAAAAATGTATAGATAAAATTTTAAAATTTAGTCTAGCATGTGTTACAAAATTACTGGTAGATACAATGCACCATGTTTTGACATTGTACAAAAAACTTCTATGAACAAAATTATTCCAGTAACTGGAAAGAAAGTATGCATGATCAGTATGTATTTTAAATAGAAATATAATCATATGATGTCATGTACTAAAACGTGGATTTGTATATCGACCAGTTGGGGTCTATTTATCATCCACTAACCCTATCATGTGCAGCTACGTAATGCTTTATTTATAAGTCTTGGACAGCAGTGTCACCTGTATGACAAGTGTATTGATGTTGATAAGAAGAGGACAATAAATACATCACTTTATTTACATTTCTTGGGTTCACATTGGACAGGAAATCAATGAGTAAGGAAACAAAGGACCTGAAGTACTCCAGAGTTTGTGTACTTAATTAATGCAATTCTACAATCGGTGGCAACAGGTGTATAAAAAGATTTTAGGATGAAGGATATTTCATTTTTTACAAATAAGAAAAACTTAGAAAAAAAAAAAAGGGAAAAAAAACTATGAAAAGGTGTATAAGGATTGCCATACAATGAATTATGCATGAAATGATTCCAAATTGTCCTAACTGAATCAGAAAGTTTTGTTGAAAATGTAGTAGTTGACATGTGTGCCATTAGATTATGTTCTGTTCGAATCCAATGTTACCTGGGTATATATGCAATTTCGGTACAAATGCTCGAGTGACTAAAAAGTTGAGAAGGTGAAGGTGCGAGTCCCTCGCAGCTATGTGGGTGGATGTACGTGTTATATGCTGTTTATGTATTAGTTAACCAATCTCCAAGCCTGATCAGCATTGTGAAACGGACGTGTTTAACGCGTACTTTGACAATATATTGTAACAAGCAGTTGCATATTCGCATACAATCTATGTTTAATTAAACAACATTCAAAAACAATTTTTACAGCATTTGCCAAAGGCTCAAGTGTCGTAGTTGTTGATTACTGGGCAAAATGAGCAAACCTGGCACAAAGTAACGTTGTAAAAGCCATTCAAGTTCGCAGATCAGCCTTGTAACGCCGAGGTGTGTACCCTCACCTCATTATCAGATTATCCCCTTGCAGCTTAATCTCGGTTGTGATTCGGCTCGACTGAATATTTGGACTGACGCCTTGAAGGCGTCAGTTCAAATATTCAGCCGAGCCAAATCTAAACCGAGATTACTCGCAACTGTGTGGATGAGTGTGTTAAGCTGAACTTGTAGATATTCTGGAGACTACATTTTTGTTTGATTTTATACTGAACACATATAGCTTTATTATCAAGAGAGGAAGAACCCTATCGATTTTTAGGTCAAGGTCGCTAGGGAGACTTGATGGAGAAAGCCTGCATTGGAGGGAATGCCCTACCTTGCGAAGCTCTTGTTTAGATAGCAATGTGAAATGAAGATGACAGAAATTAGGAGATGGTGTGATATTGAAAGTCTTGAGAACTACTAGACCAACAAAGTAAAACGTTGCAAAATAGCTTTCATATCATAGGGCCTAAGGAAGATTAACGTTAGTTCAACAAGGGTATATGGAATAGTCCATCTATCTCCTGAGTTTCTCCACATACACTGTACTTTTTGTCGGGTTGTATGACCATCTCCTGTACCGGTGTATGAGTAAAATTAACGTATCAACCCATGGCCTCATGTTCAAGAATATTCTCGCATATCTGACCGGCAAAGTCAGTTGTTGATTACTGGGCGAAATGAGCAAACCGGGCACAAAGTAACGATGTAAAGACCATTCAAGTTCGCAGATCAGCCTTGTAACGCCGATGTGTGTAAACCGAGAACATTTGACCGGCAAAGGGAAAATGTAAATTGAGAATGGGTCATTAAAGTTCTTCATACAAAATTGTAAAATCTTTAAAGAGACAATGCAATTTGGCAACATGTTTAAACATCTGCCTATAGGTAATCTACGAATGACCTAAAAGAAAATTATTGCAGTTCGTCAATTAAACAATAAAATGCTTTGTTGCTTCATCAGAAGATGAAGGTAGCAAGCATTGCAGAAAAAATGCAGCATTACACGGGTGATGATTTTTTTCCTGCAATGCTTGCTACCTTCATCACCCGATGAAAGGACAAAGAAAGCATTTTATTGTTCAAATGATTTCACAGACAGATGGTGCTAAAAGACCGGAACGAACCAGTTTGCAACAAACATTGTTGCAGATAAAAGCAATTTCAAAAGAGATTCAGTGAATTATTTGCAAATATAATGATGTACAAGTCTCCAAAGACGTACATAACTGTTGATTGCGAGAGGGCCTGGCTTATTGTTGGCCATTATTAAGGCTACAAACTTATAGGTATCATCTCAAAGTGACTCCGGTGAGCATTGTGGTCCATGGGACTTTATTATAATTTAAAGGAGACAAAACCGGTGTGTTTTCGGTGGTTTAAAATATCAAAACTCTTACTGAAACACTATCACATAAAAAAAATTAATGTTTTTAGGCTGAAGTTAACAATAGTTTTTAAAAAGTCAGATGTTTCAGGATGACAAGCGTCTACATTTCCTATCTTTATTTTGAATTTATATCAAGGTGTCATGACCTCTACTTCCAAACGGAAGCACTTAGTTCTGACAACCTTTTCTATGCCAGCTGCCCCACTTTAAGAGACCCTTTTACCAATGGATACATGACTGATCATAAATCTCCACATAATTATATATAAGGATGAACAGCCAGAATCTCCATTACCGTGCACAAGAGATAAGGATGAAGGTCTATCTGGTGTTGGCCTTTCTGCTGGCTTCTGTTCATTGTAAGTGAATAGTGTGGTTATTCACTGTAATTGGGATATTGGTATTTGTCTATAATGCATGATCAAAGTTGATTTGATTTCAGGTTCTCTGCAACAACAGGAAAAACAAACAGACGCTGTGGACGCCGGGGAAGGGGAGCCAGTCCAACTCCCCGGTAACGATTTTTGTTTGTGTTTTTAGGTTGTATCTTGTTGTCATCTTTACTTTGTATATGACCCAAATACTTGTTCTCACTTTGCATAGGACAATATGAAGTAATTACAAGGGGAATATCATATTCTTTGACAAAATTTCACAAATTGAATTTAATAGATTTTCCGAAACGTTTTGGGGAGAGGGAACCCTATTCCCTACGAGACTGCCTCTTCACTTTCGAGTGTTGGAGGCAGAAGCGGGATGACACAATGGGAAAGCAATTTGATTGGTCTAATTCATTTTGCAGCTCGGGATGTAGAAGGAGAATTAACAGAGAGGTCTGCAAAAGGTTTGTTGATGAAATTGATATCTTTTCATGAATTCGGAATTAAACGGAATATATCCTCGCATAATTGGTCACAAGTATGGTATGAATATATAAGTATATATCTATATTGCCATCAGTGGAAGGGGAGGACTTAAGTGCTGAACTTGCGGAAACAGAAGACGAAAAACCAATTCAACTTCCAGGTAAGTGTCTGGGGTTCACATTTTTGAAAGTATTTCATTCCTTAAAGAAATCAATTCGGAATTCTAATATAATGTTATCACATGTATTACAGCAAGAGATGTGGATGAATATTTGACTGAAAGGTCATTGAAAGGTATGTGTAATTGTAATATCCTAGAGGGCAATGTAAGAATCAGTGTTGTCCTAGAAGACAATTATTATTAGGTATGACAATACCTGTATTTCATACCTCGGACTGTATATGGCTCAATTTCACAGGAATTCGGCGCACTTTTGCTTGTGAAAACCAAAGATTGAATTTGCAGTGTGGAAGAGGCAAAGAAATACGAGTACTTTACACAGTGCACAGTCGAAGTAACTGGAGGTGTTCTGGGTTTAGAAATAAATGTTGGACATGGAGGACACATAGCCAAGTCAAAAAGTCTTGTAATGGAAGAAGAAGCTGTAGGGTCAGGGCTAAGGGCCGTTGCCAGGCACTCGCCAGTTCTGTTAATGTTGTTTACACTTGTCGCAAAAGTTAGTCGAAATATTCTATAATTTTACCTATTTTTAAGTTTAAGGAGGTTCGCATCTGAGATTTGGGGGAATGTCAATTTTTTGGAAAGTGTATTTTGTATTTCTACATTGATACATACATAATGATGTCTGTTAACAATACAGATAGAAAAGTTTAATACAAGTAATGGAAAGAAATATTGACCTTTTTGCACTTAATATACGAAAAAAAAATCATATAAAATTTTAAAAGGACATATTTGGATTAATGTCAATCTCTTAAATTTCGCATAATATTCAAGGTCTTGTCTCAAAATTTAAAATGGAACTTTAAAAAGTGGGTGTTAGATATCGGATTTTTCAATTATTGGCGAAAATACTGAATTTTTATACAAATTTTTGAGTAAATTAATTATGAAATTTTTAAGAATCGGTGTTCTGTTTGGAAAATAGGTCAATCAAATTAATAAATTACAACATTTGAATTAGTTCCAAGTCTGAACTACTTGTATCATACGAGATACGCGTTGTTGGATGAAACAGAAACTGTAATATCATGCAGATTTAGAACTTTTTGATAAATCAATTCCTCCGCCACAAAATATAGTCCCTGTCAAACCCTTTCAAAATTGGAATTGACACAATTTTTTTTAACTGGATAGAGTTCAGTAATAGATGTGTAATATGTTTACACCAATGGAATTAGTATTGAACCAGTAAATACAACTGTACTTAGCTGTAGCATCCTGCGCAGTTGTGCTCAAAAGCTCGTGAGCTAACTTCCTAAAATGTTATTTCCCCACCGAGGTCCTGTCCTGTCTTATTTGTGCGTCTGTTGATATGTATGTCTTTATTTTTCGATAATGTTGCATAAAAAGTACAGCTTTGAAAGCAATTCAAAATAAAATTTTCACGAAAGATTTGTTCGATGACTGATAATTAAGAGCTGAATTGGTGAGCTTTGGCGGGCTTCATCTGTAATTTCCATATGGGCGCTATAATACATGGGTATTTGGCGCGTCCTTCGTTAATGATGAAGAAATTACTTGACTATTTTACCAATGATTGTGATCAAAGCATTATTTTATGCTTTTTTTTTTTTTTACTTTTCCGAGATCTTCATCTCAGTTTTGATTTTGTTTTCCCGTTTACTCACCACCAACTTAATTGATCGCATAACATGCAACTTCAGAAAATTTATACATTGAAGTACATCGTGTCTTCTATATTTCACATCGTAGATAAGAAATGCAGTAGGAAATGTGTGAAAAATGCCCAGTGTATCAAAGGAAGGTGTAGATGCAAGAAGGGATTTAGATGGAGCAGGAAGAGGAAACAGTGCGTCAGGCGGCGGCGCAGGTGTGGCAAGAAGTGTGGAAAGAATGCCAGGTGTTTCAGAGGGAAATGTAGGTGTCGAAGAGGATATCGATGGAACAAAGGCAAGCGCCGGTGCACTAGACGTCCCCGCCGCTCAAATGGCATACAATGTATGTACTCCAATGCATTTGTAAAATATCTGTTGATTTTAATCCCCCCTTTAAACCCTATATGAAACATCAGAACAGAAGAGATCATATAAGTACATGTATTTACAAACGATTATATTGTTTAAGTATGATTTATGATTGTATATGGATGTTCCACTGGACGATCGTACTTCTTGGCAGGGTTTAGAGTAGGGAAAGGGACAGCATGCGAACACAAGGATTTGACCTTGGTGTGCGGCAGAGGGCGAGTAATCCGAGTGTTCTACGCCGTATACGGCCGGTTAAACAAGAAGACCTGCGCTAAAGGCAAACCTGTAAAGACAACGAAATGTCGAGCAAAGAATTCTAAGAAACTGGTAACCAATGGTTGTGACGGCAAGCGAATTTGTCGCATGAAAGCAAGTAATAGCGTTTTCGGAGATCCATGTCGAGGGACTTTCAAATACCTGACAGTGATTTATGGATGTAGAAGTATGTCATTGGCATTGTTTGTTTTATCGTTAAATAGTTTAGTGTCTTCTAGTTTAACTTGTATATTTGTTTTTCGAGAGAAAAAACCCCATATCACATTCAATATATACTCATTACGTATAATTATAACAAAATATATTACAGGACATTGCGTGAAGCATGCAGTTTTTAATGGGAAAATCTGCAAATGTAAAAAGGGTTACAGTGGGAACGGATTCAGGAGATGTTTTAAAAAGAAGAAAGTGGGGCGGAATGTGGAAGAAGAGGAGGCGATACGTGACGTCAGGGATGAAGAAGGGTTAGAAATTAACGAGGATGAGCTGGAGGTGGCGTGAAATCCAATGTTGCTTGTTAAGTGTTTTGCCAGATATAAGTAAAGGAGTTAACAAAGGCATATCATGTTTTTCTTTCTTCCAATGTATATATATATATGTTACCTGGTTCCAAGCGACAATGGAAAAAAAAAATCACAATCACTGTTTTCTATAGTTGTTGATGGCAGTGTAAATATAGTATGAAACAAACATATATATTCACTTTCAACACACAAAAACATGAAACAAAGACAGATAATTTCACCAACATAGATATCACAGAAATTATCTAAGAGTTGCTGAAATGGTAAAACTAAATTACTTTAATTACTACATGCATCATGATATAAATTGCCAATCAAAGGCCACATCAAGAGCTTTTTTCTTCTCATGTAGAAGCTTCTGAATAAACTCTGCTTCATGAAAATATAAAAACAGGTCAGCTAATAAAAGAGCACAATTCGTGCCCATGGGAATTCCAACAGACCGTTGGAAGACCTAATAACCAAAGACTACGAAGATATTGTCAATGAGGAAAATCAGCATATCTTTTATTTCAACCTCACAAAAATTGTGCGTGGAATCAGAGTGGTGTTTAACAAAGTAATTTTTTTTGTTGGTTTTTTTTTGGATGACTGATCACTAGATACGAATATTTCCTTTTTCCATATTTGTTGAAGCAACTATCTATGATGTCAAAAAAGTCTAATCTTTAATTTATCGGGAGGAATGGTCATGCAAAGTGTTGAAAAATCATACATTTTGATGTTATTGATTCTAGAACAGTTTTGCGATTTCAAATTTACTAAAAGTTCTTTAGAATGTTTTAGAATCTGCATTTGATTTACACCACTCCTGGCATAGTTTGTTGCACAGTACGTCTGAAGTTTTTCCTTTACAGCGGATAATATTTTCGTGAGGAGCAAAGATAGGGGCTTGGTAGAATATTTACTCAATCCAGCAATGTATTTTTCTTTGTAAGGGTTTAGGAATCCAGTATAAGTATGGTAACTCATATTCATGAAAGGCAAAGATAACGAACAGTGATCAATCTCATAACTCCTATAAGCAATACAAAATAGAGAGTTGGGCAAAGACGGACCCCTGGATATAGCAGAGGTGGGATCAGGTCCCTAGAAGGAGTAATCATCTCCTGTCGACGGTCACAGCCGCCGTGAGCACTATATCTTGATCAGGTAAACGGAGTTATCCGTAGTCAAAATCAGTGTGCCAAGAACGGCCTAGCAATCGGCATGAAACACGTAGGGTAGCATTTGACCCATCTCATTGACTGGGAAATGTGTCTAAAACTGAAGCATGATTTTGAAGAATTTTATTTTTTGAAAGGGCAGTTGGAGTATAAGTACGATTACCATAAGTGGAATTAATGCCAAGTTGGTTTACAATACAGTTGTAATAGTGAGCCTTACAAAGACAATGTTGTTACAAGCTTTGTCATAGAGAATTGTTTACAAATCAGACGCATGTGCAGTGCCTCGCTTTCGCATAACCATATCTTGATCAGGTAAACGGTGTTATCCGTAGTCAAAATCAGTGTGCCACGAACGGTTTAACGATCGGTATGAAGCACGTCAGACAGCATTTGACCTAGTGATAGGTTTTATTGGCATCTAACTATCTTCAAGAGCTGTGTTTTACACTGCTTGCTGGTTTTATACCATTTGTATATGAATAGCTTGTAGGGCTGCAAAATCACCGCCCGTCTAGTGTGTGGCGGATGGGCCAAGCTACTTTGCCCATTGTCCCATTTGGCATAATTTTGCATAGTTTGTCGTCTCCAAGATCAAACAAGTCTAATAGTATCTGTTATTATTATATGTTGGGGGGGGGGATAATAACGAGCGTATTGACATTGTATTAAGGGCTACGAATGAATAGGGGTTTGCTCTGCTTGGTGGTTTTAAAATCACATTAGTTTGCAATTAATTTGCCGGACCTTCACTATTGAAATCTACATTTGTTGAATCTTAAAATAATTGCTTGAATTTCCAAATACGTCCATCAAGAGGAATAGTATGCACGTTTTGCACGGTCTGTAAGTTTCTAGGGGTGGGGCTTGTGAAAGCCGTATTTTATCAGACAATATAAAACAAATCATACGAATGTAATGCTTTGTTATTACCTTTCCAACTTCAAAATGACCAATACAGATTTCATCAAAATGAACAAGTGTATATACACAAAAAGATTTGTTTACAAGGATCAGTCTCTTTTTTTTTTTTTTTTTTTACATAGAACATGTAAAGCTGTACAGGACCACAATATGCGAACACAACAGGAGGAGACTGAGGTGTGGGAGAGGTGAAAAGATTACAGTGCACTATGCAATGTACGGTCGTCGCAGTAAAAACACCTGTTCAAAATCCCTGAAAGGACGATTTTCTACAAGGTGCAAGGCCAAACACTCCAAACATATCACCAAAAGGCACTGCAATGGAAAACGTTTCTGCACTCTGCACGCCAGTAACTCGGTATTCGGAGATCCTTGTCGTGGAACATACAAATACTTAGCAGTGACCTATTCTTGTAGAAAACGTAAGTATGACACTGTTGACATCCAAATGACAAAAATGACGTAATATATGCTCTGTTACAACGCACTTTGAAAAATTACGCACTTTAATTTTTTTTCAAAGTGCATTAGATTTGGGACCAAGTCAACGCACTTTGAAAAAAAACTCCTTTTTTTTCAAAGTGCGTTGATATCGACCATATTAACGCACTTTGCAAACAACACATTTTGCAGGGCTCGGTCGATTCTCTTGATGTTTTCAAAAATGATAGATGATTATTTGAACCTTAATATTTGATGATGACATCACTTCCGGATCTGAGATTAGACGTTTTGTGGATTTGAGTAATAATAAGGGCCTTGCTCTGCGAGAGCCCTACAATGATTAAACTGTCCGTCCCTCGGACCGTCCGTCCGATTTCATTTGTCTTGAACAATATTCCTTTCCCTATATCAAGTCTGGCCAAAGCTTTACCAATAGATTGCCCATGGATAGAGGGTGTGTACTGATCTTGATCCAATTTCCTAGATCAAAGATCACTGTAGATAAACCTTTAGGTATAAGGTCTTTTAACTGGAGCATATTTTCTCTACCATTGGCCCAGTCAGACTCAAACCTCACCCACATCTAGTGTCCATGGGTGGAGGATGTGCAGTGGCCATGAACCAATTTTCTAGATCAAGGGTCAAAGTTTTGCAGCTTATGATCTGTTGGCGTTCTGAGAGTCTGACATGATTGGCAATTTTGCGTTTCAAAATATGTACACATATAATGATTACTCGCGCGCCATTTAGCGTTAATTCAGTTAATGACCGTTTGTTTGCATTGGTGGTCGTTGGTTTTGCAACGGAATCTGTTGGTTTTATTCTAAGCTGGTTTGTTTTGTATTTCAGTATGCTATTCTCCGATTCCAATAACGTGAACCAAATTTCATAATGTACATTTTCCTTTAAATAAAACGACCAAGTTCATTTATAGATCATCAGTAACGAGTTTTTAAAAAAAAAACTTTCAACATGATTTCACCACTTTATCCCATGGCCGGTGGTTTTTTCTTTGTTCTTTAGGCAGTTTAACATTTTGATTAAGCCATACATTTGTTTTCAAGTAATATAATGCTGCATTACAGCGAGTCACAAAATTGGAATTTTAACTATTTCGACTCTTCCTTTGAGACCTAATCCATGACTAAGGGGCCATGAATTTAACAATTTCCGTAGAGGCATCCTTGTTCATAATAGCTATGTACCCAGTTTTACCATTAGAAGATCACAAAATAGATGGTTTGTAAAAACCGTTTAGCAATATATCTATTTTTTTATTTGGAAGATTTAGTTCCACTTCTAAGGTTCCAAGGAAGAGTGAACAGTGACATTCGTCTGAGACAAGTGACCTAAAACTATTTAACTCAAACCATTAAACCTGTTCTGTGTATTCAGTCTTTGAGAACGCTGTCCAACATAAATTAGAAACTACCCATTCTTAAGCAAAACTGTCCGTTATTTTCAAACAGTTTGAATAGTCTTATAAAATGGACAATTACAATTAAGAAAAGTTTATTGATTGTTTATTTGTTATACGTCCCATCGAAAACATTTCACACACATTGAGACGTCACAAGGTGTAGGTGAAGAGCCACAAATGTTGACATATGCTTAGCGCTCAGTGCCGTAGCGATGAGGGTTCCATCTCGTGCCAACGCCTGCTGCAACATTCGACTTCGGTTTTTAGCGTCTCATCCACAGGCAATTTTATCGCTTGGATTCGAATTTACTATTAAATAGTACTATGTCATTGGCACAAGAGGCGACTAAATGGGACGGTCCTTCGGATGAGACCGCAAAAAACTGAGGTCCCGTGTCACAGTAGGTGTGGCTCGTTAACTCTCCCTGCTCAGAGGTCTTAAGCGCCGAGCATAGGCCTAAATTTTGCAGCACTTCACTGGCAATGGTGAATGAGTGAAAAATTATCGAAAGTGACTTTTAATAATTATTAATCAATCAGTAAACGTCTGTATGATCCAATAATAGCACTCCTTTCATAGTTCAGATGGACGTTGATTTACAATGTTTCATGTGTTGATGAATTATTGGGTCAGTTACACGCCACAATCAGTCCATTTTGTTGGGTTTACAAGAATATATATGTATATTAACTGTGCCTGAAAGCGCAAAATTAATACAGTATACTTTTTAATCCAATTATTAAATTCAATGTACATGTATCTAATTGCATCTATTTGGTAATTACATGTGTAAACACCTGTTCGATGTTTCTCAATGAATCAACTTAAATATAAAGTTTCTAGTTTGAACACCTGTGTTCTCAAATTATCTATATACATATGTAGATATAAGAACATAAATCATTATCAGACACGAAGAATAAAATAAAGTGAAACACTTGATCAGGATATAGGGCTCACAGCGGCTGTGACCGGTCGACAAGGGATGCTTGCTCTGATGTGTCCAGGGGTCCGTGTTTGCCCAACTATTTATTTTGTATTGCTTATAGGAGTTATGAGATTGATCACTGTTCGTTATCTTCACCTTTCACTTACATAAACAAATATATCATTTCATACATAGCTTTGCCACCATCGAAAGGTACATACTACTCGTATATATATAGTATATCTGCTTACTAAATGGACTTATGTATAGGGTTTCCATAATCTTCAGTTTAAGAACTATCAGGTAACCACACATATCTAAACTCACTATTTATGTTAGAAATACATATACAAGTACATTTAGTAATTGATGGTAAAACTGTTTTAAGATCAGATTTTAGATCAAGCACTAGAAAAGAATGTTTATGATACCAATTTCGTAAACGTTTGAAAACATACCTTATCAACCCCATCCCGTGTAACTACCATAGAAAACGTGTAAGATTAGAATTGTTTGATGACTGGGAGATATTTTAGAACTTTTTGCTATAGCAGACAGCAGAGCCACATTCTCCGACCTGTAAAATGAAGAGTTGGAATCAGGAATAAAGTTTAATGTAGTTACAATTATTGTTTTCAAATTATCTAAATGAATAGTATACTTAAAAATTACTTTAAAATATTGAAATATCATGGACAACCTGTTTCATCTTTGCGACAAAGAATAGATTAAATTTAATTAAAAATGGATGATTAAACTAGTATACGCATACATAAACCGTAAACCACAAAGAAATTTATTTTAGATTTAAAAAGTTTTACTCCTTTATATATGGTTTATGGTGAGATAGGTCGATTCCTTTTATTGTCAATGTTTATTTTTAGAATGGTTTCATACTGAGCTAAATTGTTCTCAGGTCCAGAAAACAAAATTGTGTATACATGTATTTTATTTACTGACTAAATATAGTAATGAGACTTTCAAGAACCCATGGATTGAGTGTATTCAAAACATTTTTTATTCTTGTGGATTTTTTTAATGTTTGGAATTAACAGAGTATCCTCAATGTGAAGTGGATTACAAATGCAGTTAAACAAAGACTGAAAGATTAATTCATACTCCCGCATTTTTATACGGGCGTATAAAAAGGCAAAAATATCAAATTTTGGAGAGAAAAAACACGATTTTCAAAAATTATTTCAATAAACGCTGGCGGATTTGAACATGGAATCAACGAATCAGTAACCTGATATCTTTTCCACTGAACAACGTAGATATTCACAAACGAACAGTCGCTAAGAAATTTCACAAAACATTGGAGTCGCCATCTTGTGACGTACATGTAGTGTCACAAAATGTCTAAATGTAGTGAGCTATCTTCAGGCTTTCAGGTTTTTGTGTTTTTTTTTAGTTTATTTCTGGAAGACTTCAAAAATAGATAATCGAAAAATGCTTCCAAACGCATAATACCTCTTTTATTTGGTTTCATTTTGTCCGTTTTAGATGTAAGATGTTGTAAATCCCATCATGTTTTATTGATTGTAAGTGACTACATATTCCTAATCAATATTTTGACAGGAATACAACGTGTACGTGTCCATGTGATAAAAAAGGCTTTGAGAAGACGACGTAACGTGATAAGGATGAAATGTGGTAGACATAGGATCATTGTTGTAAGATCTGCTAAGTATGTTCAACCATCGAGATATACAAGAAGACGTAAGTTCCACGGAAGACGTAGGCGCTATAGAAGACGTTGGATGTCTGCAAGACGTGGGCGTTCTAGCAGAAGACGTGGGATCCATAAGAACGTCACACGGAAAGTAAAATCATTATGTAACGGGAAAAGGCGGTGCACTCTGTGGTCTAACAAACCCAAGAGAGGCAAAGGATACAAGTACATACGGGTGAAATACTCCTGTAGAAGTAAGCACTCCGTTTGATTTTTAAGAATTAACATCATGAAAAAGCTACTTCTTTCATTTGCGCAATGTAATTCAATTTCAGAATTTTAAAAAAAGGGGGCCGCTTTCAGACAAGTTAGCAGTGTTAGTTAATTTGAATACAAGTTAGCAGTGTTATTTGTTTTACAGACAAGTTAGCATTATCTGTTGTTTTACAGACAAGTTAGCAGTGTTAGTTGTTTTACAGATAAGTTAGCAGTGTTAGTTGTTTTACAGACAAGTTAGCAGTATTTCGTGTTTTACAGACAAGTTAGCAGTGTTTGTTGTTTTACAGACAAGTTAACAGTGTTAGTTGTTTTACAGACAAGTTAGCAGTATTTGTTGTTTTACAGACAAGTTAGCAGTATTTTTTGTTTTACAGACAAATTACATATAGCAGTGTTAGTTGTTTTACAGACAAGTTTGCAGTGTTAATTGTTTTACAGACAAGTTAGCAGTATTTGTTGTTTTACAGACAATTAACAATGTTGGCTGTTTTACAGACAAGCTAGCAGTGTTAGCTGTTTTACAGACAAGTTAGCAGTATATATTGTTTTACAGACAAGTTAACAGTGTTAGTTGTTTTACAGACAAGTTAGCAGTGTTAATTGTTTTACAGACAAGTTAACAGTGTTAGTTGTTTTACAGACAAGTTAGCAGTGTTAGTTGTTTTACAGGCAAGTTAGCAGTGTTAGTTGTTTTACAGACAAGATAGCAGTGTTAGTTGTTTTACAGACAAGTTAACAGTGTTAGTTGTTTTACAGACAAGTTAGCAGTGTTAGTTGTTTTACAGACAAGTTAGAGGTATTTATTGTTTTACAGACAAGTTAGCAGCGTTAGTTGTTTTACAGACAAGTTAGCAGTGTATATTGTTTTACAGACAAGTTAACAGTGTTAGTTGTTTTACAGACAAGTTAGCAGTGTTAGTTGTTTTACGGACAAGTTAACAGTGTTAGTTGTTTTACAAACAAGTTAACAGTGTTAGTTGTTTTACAAACAAGTTAGCGGTGTTAGCTGTTTTACAGACAAATTAGAAGTGTTTGTTGTTTTACAGACAATTTAGCAGTGTTAGTTGTTTTACAGACAAGATAGCAGTGTTAGTTGTTTTACAGACAAGTTAACAGTGTTAGTTGTTTTACAGACAAGTTAACAGTGTTAGTTGGTTTACAGACAAGTTAGCTGTGTTAGTTGTTTTACAGACAAATTAGAAGTGTAAGTGACTAAATATTTCCATCCAATATTTTGACAGGAATACAACGTGTACGTGTCCATGTGATCAAAAAAGCTTTGAGAAGACGACGTAACGTGATAAAGATGAAATGTGGTAGACATAGAGTCATTGCTGTAAAATCGGCTAAGTATGTTCAACCATCGAGATATACAAGAAGACGTGGTATCAGAAGACATAGGTTTCGTGTAAGACGTAGGCGCAATAGAAGACGTTGGATGTCTGCAAGACGTGGGCGTTCTAGCAGAAGACGTGGGCGTTTTAGCAGAAGACGTGGGCGCTTTAGCAGAAGACGTGGGCGCTTTAGAAGAAGACGCGGGCGCTCTAGCAGAAGACGTGGGCGCTTTAGCAGAAGACGTGGGCGCTTTAGCAGAAGACGCGGGCGCTCTAGCAGAAGACGTGGTCGCTCTAGGAGAATACGTGGGATCCATAAGAACGTCACACGGAAAGTAAAATCATTATGTAACGGGAAAAGGCGGTGCACTCTGTGGTCTAACAAACCCAAGAGAGGCAAAGGATACAAGTACATACGGGTGAAGTACTCCTGTAAAAGTAAGCACACCATTTGATTTTTAAGAATTAACATTATGAAAAAGCTACTTCTTTCATTTGCGCAATGTAATTCAATTTCGGATTTTAAAAAAGGGGGCCACTTTCAGACAAGTTAGCAGTATTTGTTGTTTTACAGACAAGTTAACAGTGTTAGTTGTTTTATAGACAAGTTAGCAGTGTTAGTTGTTTTACAGACAAGTTTTGCAGTGTTAGTTGTTTTACAGACAAGTTAAAAGTATTTGCTGTTTTACAGACAAGTTAGAGGTATTTATTGTTTTACAGACAAGTTAGCAGCGTTAGTTGTTGTACAGACACGTTAGCAGTGGTAGCTGTTTTACAGACAAATTAGCAGTGGTAGCTGTTTTACAGACAAGTTAGCAGTATTTTTTGTTTTACAGAGAAGTCAGCAGTGTTAGGTTTTTTTTTTACACACAAGATAGCAGTGTTAGGTATTTTACAGACAAGCTAGCAATGTTAGTTGTTTTACAGACAAATTAGCTGTAGAGACAGGACACTGGTTATAGATTAAAGTCCTCCTCATTCACTGATTCTAGAGTAGGTTCCTCCTTACACGGAAAACCGGCTCTAGAATTTCTCTTACGGAAATCCTACCCCAAAGTTAGTTTTCCGTGGGTGAAATTCTACCCTGGTTCACGATTACAGAGCGGAGGTACCCCCTTAACCAGCTTTCTTCTTAAAATTCTTTAATTTGCCTCCATGTTAACTCACCCGAGTTCAAAGTCACTGACGCTTTAGATGTTTGGTCATGTATGAGTATATTAGATATATACATGTATTAGTGTTTGATATTGGGAGTCCCTGATGCCTATGCACCTTAATAACGACTATCACGTGACAAATAAGTCATCTCCACAATGAGTTTTTATTTTCATTCTAATGGATTGAATTAATTTCGTTTTTGTCTCGTACCACAGACGCACGGGAAGGGATGTGAGTGCTATTGAGACAGATGACCACAGACAGACACCATACCGCCATGAAGGTGTCCACTAATCATGTCAAATAAAGACTAATGTCTTATTGCAAAAACGGATTTGAATTATAGTTTTCTTTCATAAAAAGGTATTTTTAAAAGGAAAAACTGTCTTAATGTAGGGGTAGATGAGGTAATCAATCGACTGGGGCATGTGGTAATTCACATAAAAACGCCATCTCGTAAGGGATTTGTGCAAGGAATACTATACAGTTATTGACCTGTTTCTTTAGGTTGATATGATGTAACTGAGAAACATAATATTCACCAAGCCCGAAGCTACATGTGAAGGGGAATATGAATATTGTACTTCTCAGGTAGCTACATGTGAAGGGTAATATGAATATTGTACTTCTCAGGTAGCTACATGTGAAAGGTAATATGAATATTGTACTTCTCTGGTAGCTACATGTGAAGGGAATATGAATATTGTACTTCTCAGGTAGTTACATGTGAAAGGTAATATGAATATTGTACTTCTCAGGTAGCTACATGTGAAGGGTAATATGAATATTGTACTTCTCAGGTAGCTACATGTGAAGGGTAATATGAATATTGTACTTCTCAGGTAGTTACATGTGAAAGGTATTATGAATATTGTACTTCTCAGGTAGCTACATGTGAAGCATTGCATTGGCCTAAAACAGTAATTTTTTTTATCATATAATTGAATAATTTAAATCACCAACGAAGCGATACGAGGTCGTCCATCTATATATACAGGTAAACTGCAATACGTAGTTGAAAATGGATAGAGACGTGAGGTTTTTGTTATATTTATTAAATAATTCAAAGCATCGAAACCGAGTACCTTTATCTTGAAATCGGGTTTGATGTAGCTATAATTCAACCAATTGTTACTCTAGCTCGTAACAGAAGCCCCCACCCCTCTTTTTCATTTTACAATTATAGTGCAAGATATGCCGTAATAGAAAAGTCGGTAAAGTTAAGCATTAGTAACCATCTACTAGTAACTGGCTACTTTAAAAAAAAAGAAACTTTAGCTAATAGTAGCTAGCTATTTGAAACTGGAAAAGTTTCCTACTAAAAAGCTACTTAAAGTGAGAACAGCTAGCTACTGGTAACCAGCTACTTAAAGTGACAAAACTTAGCTACTGGTAACCAACTACTTAAAGTGAGAAAACCTAAGTACTAGTAACCAGCTACTTAAAGTGAGAACACCTAACTACTAGTAACCAGCTACTTAAAGTGAGAACACCTAGCTACTGAGTACTGGTGACCAGCTACTTTAAGTGAGAACAACTAGCTACTAGTAGCCAGCTACTTAAAGTGAGAAAACCTAGCTACTGGTAACCAGTTACTTTAAGTGAGAAAACCTAGCTATTAATAACCAGCTACTTAAAGTGAGAACAAATAGCTACTACTAACCAGCTACTTAAAGTTATAAAAACTTGCTTAAGCAAATCAGCTACTTTAATTTCAAGTTGTTCGTCGAACCTTAAGGATTGAATTTGTGATTAATCCTGGGCTACACACATGACAAGAATATTCTCATCAGAGAAGTGGAAAGGCATATCCTATAGCCACTCTTCATGTTTTGATTCTGGAAAATGTGTAAATGCCGGAACCAGTAACTGTTTACGCTTCGATTGACGTTTTCTACTCAAATATGCCTGGATTTACGTAATAGACAAGTTATTTCCATAACTTTAACGATAATGCACTCACCTGTCACAAGGAAAGCAACATTTACTCGATGTTAATCCATTTTCACACGCTCTTTGTCCGTAGTTTGAATTATGAGTTTTGGCTGTAGAAAATATCGAAAATCCGAAGTCGAAAAATTTGGAAAAAATCAGTACATACGCATTTTGGTTCTCGGAAAGCTTCTTGATGTTTCAGTTTTAATCAGACATGTTTTCCTATTGATAGCAACAAGAATACTCTTTTTAACTATGATAAAAAGCTTTTCGAGAACCAAAATGCGTATTTACTAATTTTTCCAAATTATCCGATTAATCGGTTCCGGCTATTTTTGCGAAACAATGCCACAAATAGTTCTGCGCGTTCTAATCCCAGTATTCCATAGTCGATTGCGAACAGTGTGATATTCTGCGAATCCCGGGAATGAAAGATGCTGTAAATGACGCTGTTGTGAATCGTTGACAAAAGTTGACACATATCGATCCTGTTCTGCTGACGTTACGCGTGGTCTACATGTTCTATGACGATCTTTTGTTGATCCAAGCTGTTGATATCTGCCCTAAAGGCGATATATGGTGCTTTCCACATTATTGAAATCTCCTGCAACTGCAAATTATGACACACCCGCTTCGAGGTGTTCAGTTGCGTTGAGCATCATTCAGACGCGGCATTTCTCAAAAATAAGTTACATTTAAAGACAACGCAATCAAATATCTAGAACCCGTGCATTTGATATACCATTGATGCCTGAAGTATGCGCATTAGGAACGTACAACAATCGAGAGTTATTGAGACCGATTTTAGGATTCTATGAAAACAAGCTATATTGTCCTCAAATTCTATGGAATACCCATTCAATAAATGATGGTGTTAGATGTAACACAGCAGGCGATTCATTCTTCACCAAAAAAATGTATATATATATATATATATATATATATATATATAAGTATCTTTGAGCCGAAACCATAGGCGCTCGGGTCATGGATAATGTAAATAAAGACTATAGAGCTATTGAGGAAATTCGAACTATGATCTTGATAATTTTTCTCCAATCATGATGTGGATTTTTTTTTTTAGTTTTTTGTATTCTATTTTGGGTATTATATACTACTAAGCTGTTAAAAATTTATTTCATAAAAATTTGAAAATTGACTTCACCCACCGTTTACTAAAAGGAAACAAGGCTTGCAGTTACATGTACCTAGTCCTCTTCCGTTCCTCACGAGAAGTACATCAATAAAAAACCACCGATTATCTGTCGAAAAGTAAGACGTGTTCAATTAAAAAAAAATCCAACAATATCATTCATAACCATCTACTACCGAAATGTGCCACATTTCTATTATTCTTTTTACTCAGATGTTTAAAATTCCACTACCCATCACGGAAGTTGAATTATATCTGGAACGACCTCGCCTGTTCCGGATTGATGAGAGAGTTGCGAGTGAATCGCGGTCAATTGAAATGCTAGAGGTCTGCTACATATACGAGTTCCACTTGATTGCGTTTGTATACAGGGAATATACAATTTGCGTTCACTTTTAAAAATGAAAGGTGAAGATAACGAACACTGATCAATCTCATAACTCCTATAAGCAATACAAAATAAAGAGTTGGGTAAACACGGACCCCTGGATATACCAGAGGTGGAATCAGGTGCCTAGGAGGAGTAAGTATCCCCTGTCGATCGGTTACACCCACCGTAAGCTCTATATCTTGATCAGGTAAACCTAGTTATTTGCAGTCAAAATCAGTGTGCCAAGAACGGCCAAACAATCGGTATGAAACAGGTCAGACAGCATAGGTTGTATTGGCAAACTAGATTGTTATCACGACCACAGAATTTGCGAAATTCTGAATTTAAAATACATGTATGTCAAACAAGAAAGAAAGGAACAAATAAATAACTGGACGAAAACGAAAAATACACATAAATACATATACCAAGTAACAAGTGCCACAGATATTCATATCATTTAATAACTTTTAACATGATGACTTAACAACGATGCTGATTGGATGAAAAATTCAAACGATGAAAAATTCGTTTGATTTCTTAGTCAAAAAAACTTCGTTCGGAGTTCATCTGCACTAGGCACGCGGGACTACTTTTCTCTGGAATGCGTCTTCCCCGTTCTAATTTTAGCGCTATTTATAGAACGAGAATTCCCACACAGTCATTGTAAACGAAATGTATTCGTTTGATGCTGCCAAAAATAAATACAACTAAAGATATGAATAAAATACAAATTAATTTCAAGAAACAACACACATAGGCCTAGTGATGACGTGGCAGAATAGTCAACTTGATGACGTAGGACACTGACTGGTAGAAGTACGAGTTCCCGGTATCTATCGTCTGCTTTACGAGTTCGATAACATGACAGAGCGGGAGCAAGTAGCGACTTTGATCTGCGAGATATTAGTGAATGCGTTATATGGGACTCAGTCAACGCGGGCAATTTAGATGAAGAGGTGTTGAGCTTTTCCCTTGCTGTTGAAATGGAGCCAAGACGCATTCCAACGTTCCTACGACACAACCAGTGTTCAACCTTTCCTCGAACGCAATGGCGCATACATCCAGTCACCACTTATTCTCTTTCTTTATACATGTATCTAATTCAGCTTTTAACCGTTGCACCTTTAATTTGGCGTATAATCCATTTAATTCTGCACAGTAACAGTACCTTACCTGAATGCACAACCAGTTGTGTTGTTGTTCTCATTGTTACGATATTCCTACGCGTTATTTTAAAAACGGTTAATTCAAGCTTTTTGGTGAGAGAAACTATTTGTTTTTCTATTTTAAAAACATAATCAAATGATAAGAAATGAAACTTAAAATTCTTTATTTGATGCATCAAACGAAAAATTAGAAAACTTTTCATCTACGCGCAGTGATGAAGTTTCATTTCTTCAGTCAAAACACGCCAACATAATAATGAAGGTCTATGAAACACTTTACATCCTTTTCATCATCTTACTAGAAATAATTTAGATGTATACATAAACATCTGTAGAACTTGTACTACAGAGTCCAGTGCATAATTACCTGTATATAGCAATCAAAACATGAAAGTGGACTTATTTTTTGTAAATGAAGTTGATTTCAATACAAAATCGGGTTGGAAAATGTGAATCCAAATAAGCCAGATAAATACATGTAGAATTGAAAGCAAAATTTGGATGAAGTGAAATGGTTATGTGAAATGGTCCCCAATATATCTATAAAAATAAATTTTCTTTTTTTCATGTTAAAATTCACTTCATTCAACTTATCAACATTTGCACTTTCATGATTTAAATGTTACATGGCGCATAAATTCGCTACAAACGGTATATAACGCTGAGTTTAAGCTTGGGGTTTAGCTGAAATGCCCATTGGAATTTGGCCCCGCCCATACTTTTACAGATCTGGAAATATATGGAGGATATTAGGTACAGTTAATTGATTTAGGCTATGGTTGTATATTATCATAAAACTTTTAAATTTCGTATGGCGATAAACGTAGTCTATATCGTTGATATTTTAAAATAAAAGATTAGCAAAATTTTCACTAGAGGCCTCTCCATTGTGGAAACCTGTTTGAACTCGATGACCTACCCGGAGTATCTCGCTCTATACAAAACACGATACCACGTGCTTTGGATTTTAGGAACATAAACACGCCTTCAACGTCATGTACTTTAAACTGAGTGTATTCGATACATACGGTATACATGTATATGTATTTTATTTACTAAATTTTGATAAATTGTATTAATTAAGTTATATACACGTGTAGATATCGTTATCAGAAATAAACAAAACAAAACAAATAATTAAATATTGTCTTTGTTACATTATATGCAAAGTGGAATGCACTGTTATGATTTTACTTTCTTTATTAAAATTTTACACATTACAGGTAGATCTTTTGGATTATTATTTTACCTGTAATATGATTAACCGAAACATAAATACTTACGCGTGTATTACATATACATGTATTTTCACAGCATGTGCTTTTTAAATATAGAAATAAATAATCAAGATATTTTCATAACTAATTATACGAGCCCAGATATTTATGATATACATTACTTCAAGGCAAATTCGATCAAGAGCCTGAGAAAAGGAGAAGAGGTGTCTTTATTTTCTATTTATTCATTTATCTATTTTTGTGAGCACTTGTGACATATATTTAGTACATGTACATCACAAAAATGATTTAGGGTTTGAACGAAACGTATGTTGACGGTTAACAGTTCTAATATAATTTCCGTATTTAGTTGAAAATAACTATTTGAATGACAATAAGATTTGTACTGATTTTTGATTTCTTTTTTTTTTCAGCGGCGGTATCTATGACCGAATGTGCGTTTGATAACGTGTTTAGGTACATGTATTAGCAATATTTTCACCTTTCATCGTCACGAATAAATAGCATGCATTAAAAATACCGATCACATATGCAGCATATATGTATTCAGTGAAAATCATGCAGAGCCTTCATTTGATAAAAAAGATATCAAGATTCTAACACAATAAATAATGTCACGTGATTTGTAAACGGGGAAAGCACGAAATATATTCATATTTCTAACGTGAATGTTGTCCTTTGTGTTAAGACCCGCCCACTTTGTTTATCATTATTCATGAAGGAGTATTATGACCAAAACTGCTTGTTACTGGGTTTGAAAATTAATTGATATTTCGACATTCCTCGTGACAGAAAACAAAGGGATATATTAAAATTATTTAGAAACTATCGTATAAAATGTTAACTTTTGTACAGTAGAATTGCTTTTATTGACCACGGAAAAGGGGGCCAACTATTATTGCTGTTTCACCCCATCCTTTAGGAAGTTATTGAAAAAGGTGTTCATTATACATGTGCAATATTGATAACTTTAAAACTGAATGGTGCTTTATCAACAAGAATGGGAAGAACTCATTTTTAACATGAAAGTTAGTGCAAGAGGATATACCAAATCTAATCTAATAAATTAGACTAACATAATGTGCATGAATTTACATTTAGACATTATAGTGATTGTTGATACGTAAATCTTTACCCCCCACCCCCACCCCCCCTAAAAAAAAAACCCAAGAGTTTGTACACAAGTACATTATACATGTTACTCATCAACGTGTGTATTACACTCCTTGTGTAAAAACTCACAATTTAAACGTATTTTACTGTATATGATATATACAAAAGGATCAGAAGAAAGTTCGTACAACTTACGAGTTCTTCTCCTTATAATCTAATACATGTTACAACACACAATTTTCATTAAAAACGATATACAGAGACTACATAAATGGTAATTGTACTATAGATAAACAATGGAATATGATATGATCAACAGCCAGATCTTTTGTATTCATGAATTTACGTCTGAACATAAGAGAAAATACAATTATTCAAGATTATTTGATATATATCAAATAGTCCACAATTAATTAAGATTGGCTAATACAGTTCGTACCGTTTACGAAATAAACCTGGTTCAAACTATCTTGCCTTATACAATTCCGCCTAACGGGGAACGAGTTAACTTTTCATTCTGCTCAAACCTTAGGGGAAAAGAGTACCAATTCATTTCCCATAGACCTCAATGTTAACCTTTGGCCCTCTCACTAATTAACTATATCGATTTTAAACAAATAACCGCAAACATTTCAAAGTTCATTCCAAGTGTTGATAAAAAATGACAAAAATATATAGGGTCCCGTGCCTTTTATAAGCCATATTTGTACTTTTTTGCAACACATAGCAATCTGCAGTAAATTACACACTTCATTTTAAGTACACCCCTACCATGGTAATTTCCTCAGTCATTTCTCGATTCTGTGGGATAATATTTCATCCGGACAATTAATTTGAACCTCTATAATATTTCTTTCAATTCCAAATAATTTCACTCTTGATATTAGCCAATCACGCAACACCTAGACATTTATACCTCCGCTCAATCTTGGGTAAACTGCGTCCGGGTTACGCATACGGGGGTTTGGTACTCTCATTCCTATAGAATGAACACATTGTGCGGACTGGGGAGTGCGTTGGGGTAGTTGATCACTAATTCTACGTCAAAACCGGCTCTCCTCCCACCTACTACTAAAGCAGGGGGCAGGTATTTCACGTGTACCCTTGAGACGACCATTAAAAGAAAATACTAATTTCTTGCATAAGTTGCTAAAGTATAATTCGTGGGGCTCTCAGCTAGTTCATAGCTGGGGCCACATCCACCTCCTACTCAGGGAGGGGATGTTACAGGCTGGTGCATGTTGCGACAACTGTAGGAGGGTCTACAAGCTTGCTCCGCACTTGCTAATTAAACCAGGTAGCACGTAGGAGACCGGTGAGATGCGCAGAGATCTCTACCTCCCTTAGAACGTGGGGACTCGTTCAGGTTCGGGCACCTATGTCCACATAGGGCCCCCCGTGTTGCCCCTACTTTGGTAGTCAAACTGGCACACTGGCCGCCTCCCCAGTTCCCCACAAAAAGTTTGCATGCGACCTTTTCCACCATATATGTAAATTTGCATCCTGTTTCTGATCCAATTAATAAATATTAAACTTGTATCACTCTTGTCATTCCAGCTGCTAAGCAGTCTATGAGGGATTACAGGGCAGCCAGTTAAGCTTCGACACACCTACTGGTCTATTAAGATATTAGGTTAAGGTCACTATTCAATTCGGGCAGTAGGTCAGATGTCTTGCGGCTGGTTGTGCTGTATATTAAGTTTAATTTAGCACAATAGCTTCTCTAGGTAAATATAACATACCCTAGGTCAGGTCATGGTCATGAAGCCAATTCTTTTATTAATCAATTCGGTAGATAAGACATTATCACCCCAAAGTAGAAGATGCGTATCAATAATAACCAAATCATTTAACCTAAGCAATCTATCCATTAATTTGTATCTAGGAATTGAATATTTCCTACAAATAAAGAAAGTGATATGCGTCTTCACGCATGCCACAGGAACATAATAGAGAATCAATAATATTGCACCGATAAAGATCATATATGTGTATCAGTTTGGTATGAATTATATTCAGCAGACGAGAACCATGTGAAAAGTATATAGGGGGTTTGGAATTGCTGATATTAGAGCTAATGCATTAAAAATTGCTTAATTGAAGAAACCTGTCTTGATTCAATACTGAGTGAATTCCACTTAGAAACAGCGTCTGATACAAATTATTTTTTGTAAACTTCAAGTCTGCATTTTGGTATTTTAAAAAATAGTTATCTTCATTACGGAGATTATATGTGGACACATTGTTTATTTTAGATTTTGTGGAACCTCGTTATTATAAATCTTGTACATGGTAACTAATTTAGCATTTGCTCGTCTAGAAGATAGATGTTCTAAACCAGTTTCTAAATATAGAGAATATCTAGAGGCTAGTACATAATGTGCTAATAAATAAAAAAGCTAACATTCATATTGCAATGGAAATTCACTTGTTTGTCTTGGATCTGAATGAGACACAATACACATTGCTATTGTTTGAATTTTATAAAAAGATTCTTCATATGAAAATGCAAATAACTTTAGCAAAACAACACAATTTTCACTGCTTGTGTAGGAGTTCTACTATTTAAAAAAAACCCACCCAAACAACAGAAGTAACTGGCAATAAACATAACATATTTACAACCTGTAAATGTATAAGCTCAAAGAGAATCCCAAGCTAGGCATTTAAAAGTTACAAAAATAATTTTCAAACGGCAATGTTCAAACCGTTCTGTTATACACAACTAAGCTTGACTGGTCCCTTAACAAAGAGATTGCGGAATGGGCAGAACCAGTCTAATATTGACAAGTTCAGCTTTTTAAAAAAGCTTAGGGAGTCAGCCAGTGAAATTTCCATAATCAAATCACCTACAGATTAAATGCTGTAAACTCACATTCGGACTATATATGTATTTGTATCATCATATTCCAAACGGGGAGAGGGTATCGGTTTCCATGAACTTTAATAAAAATCTTCATTACTAATATTGCTCCTGTTAGAAATAATGAAGAGACACCTCGCCGAAAAACTATATATTTGTTTTTAGATGAAAAGATCATTCACAGAAATAAAATTTGGGGACAGGGAACACAAACAGTAACAAACAGTAAAACAATGTCCCCCACTCCTTCATCTTTTGTGCGTTTGGAAATATCATATCATTGTAAATTGTTTGCGTTTCAAGTAAAAACAAATTGAAAACACGATTTCTTTTCATTGTGTGTTGCAAGCTGTGGTCTGCAAAAACATTTCACATTCATGCTTGACACAATGGCAACCTTTTTTAACACTTGTTCTAAACAGTCTTTTATTAAACAGCCCTTGTAAAATTCCAGGCGGTGTTTTGAAGACTTGAAACCGAGGCATTGTCTTCCGTAAACGCAGACCTATAATTTTTGTACCTTTCGTCTTTGAAGCTAAAAACGAAATTAATTTAATTGTGTTGACAATGGTTCTGAAGAATGTCTTGGTCGTTTAGAAATGGTAAGGTACATGCAAGGTGAAGATAACGAACAGTGATCAATATCATAACTCCTACAAGCAATACAAAATGGATAGTTGGGCAAACACGGACCCCTGGACACACCAGAGGTGGGATCAGGTGCCTAGGAGGAGTAAGCATCCCCTGTTGACCGGTCACACCCGACGTGAGCCCTGTAAGCCTAACACCGTTGCATTCTTTATATTCCTGAGTGAATATCGACGATCTATTTCAACAATTCAAAATTGAGTGTCTAGTACTGTTCCATTCAGAACTACTTATCGTGTACATGTATATTATTGGGAGAGGGAGTAATCAGTTACGTAATATTGCCCCTCTAAGAGATCAATCCATATCCCTCGCTGTCAAAACATAATCGTACACAAGTTTTTCTCGTTCACGATTGACGTGGATCTTACCGTGTAGTTTTTTTTTTTTTACTGTTTCCCACACATTTTTGTTGTGTCAAGCGATTTTTTATTGTGTAGGAACCGCAGAGTCATATCACAGATGGAAAACTCTGATGAATCTCGTGTATAGTTTAATGACGTGGCTTCTAATTATAGATTGCACCATGCAAAATTATTGAATTTCTTGACCTCTAACCACTATGCAAAGGTTACAGTGCAGAGGCACCCTAGCCCAAAACGGTATCATGTACAGATTCTTATTGATATTTAAAGGTTTGCACGAATGAATTTCTTAATAATCACTTTAATTATTACAAACGTAGATTCAAACACGAATTTTAAAGAAAGACCTGCTTCTTGTGTCCCATTTCCCCCTAGAATTCCAAGTTCTTTGACTAATATGTCTAACACCGGATGGTGATAAAAAAGGGGGTTTACGGTTTCTGTCGCAGTGGCAATGCGATTAGAGCTTAACAATCATTGGTAAATACTTTATCATACAATACAAATCACATTTCCAATGTTTTTATCTTCGGTATCTTTACCTATTGAAATAATGGTCATTTCTTCATTAATGTGAACGATGTGCGTATAAATTACAAAATGTTCAACTCCTTTACTTTCTCCCGTCAGAGACTATAAATGAGTATATTTATATGATTTGCAAAAACATTACCTTTTTATAAATATTTTATCCACTGTCCGAGTTATGATTCCGAACAACTGCTCAAAATGGCCCCTGCGGATATGAATGTAAATCCCACACTAGATCGGTTGCAAAATTAAGACTAATTTAAACACGGCTTGTTCACTACAGCGATGCATAAATTTGCCTATAGGTAGCGATAAACTGGAAACGCGATGACGAAAGCAAAATCCAACTGGTGACAATAAATCGCAGCTACGCTTAGTAGCGCTTTAAAAACGAAAGCTCACACCTTTTCAATTTTTTATTTGAAGTGCTTTTCCTCGAAATGAAATTAGTGACTTCTACAAATGCATTTTAATGTACAAAGTAACAAAGTCTAAGAATATCTGACTGTATAGGAATGGAATAAAGAAACGCCATGATCTCAGTTGAGTTCAGAGGTTTTTTATTATTTGAAATGAGAACTGGTCGCTCTTCGATTTTAGGTTATAAGGTTTGGGGAATTGACATTTCAATGAAATATGATCCAGAGTTTACATTATTTGGATCAATCTTTTAAACAAGATGTACTTAGGCATGACAACGTGTGATACCAATGACATTGAAACAAACAATTAGATTATCGTCACTCCGAAATATTGTTTTTCATGATTCAACCAAATAATCTACAATTCTCAGTTTGTTTGGCAAAATTGTTTGCCACAAACTTGCTAGAAATGTTTGCTGCAAATATTTGCCAGAAATGTTTGCTGCAAATTTGTCAGAAACATATTTATTTCAATGAAAGATGAAGATAACGAACGGTGATCAATCTCATAATTCCTAGAAGCAATACAAAATAAACACGGACCCCTGGACATACCAGAGGTGGGATCAGGTGCTTAGGAGGAGTTAGCATCCCCTGTCGACCGGTCACACCCACCGTGAGCCCTATATATTGATCAGGTAAATGGAGTTATACGTAGTCAAAATCAGTGTTCCACGAACGGCCTAACAATCGGTATGAAATACGTCAGACAGCATTTGACCCAATGATAGGTTGTATTGGCAAACTAGATCATTATAACGACCATGGAATTTGCGAAATGATGACTTTAAACGAGACTATTGAAACCCCTGTACCATCACCTTGTTTGTCAGTTACTTGCCTCGATTTAAAAACTGACCACACGCAGAACAAGCTCTTGCATATCGAATCAGTTGAGATATATAAATACCATATGCAGGTGATAATGGAATATTGTTACATGAATATGGAAAGTTGACGATGGAGAAGCTGAAATCATCCCATTTGTCTTGAAGTTGAGTTGTTAGTTTGCCGTTAATATCTACTTTCAATAAAATATCTAAGTATGAAACAGAAGTGGACAACTCTGTGGTGTCTTTTATTTCGAGCTCACAGGGATATATCGAATCGACATATGAATGAAAGTTATCATTGTTAATATATAAAACGTCGTCGATATATCTAAATGTCGAATTGAAGGTTACAGCAACATATTTTTTTCTTCTCACGTAGAAGTTTTTGAATAAATTCTGCTTCATATGAACATAAGAACAGATCAGCTAACAAAGGACCACAATTCGTGCCCATGGGATTTCAATATGATTTCCAGAACTGTTTGCCAGAGTTGTTTGCCGCAAACTTGCCAGAACTGTTTTCCGTAAAACTCATTTGCATGGCAATTATGAATTTGCAGCAAACTTGCAGCAAATATGTGTCAGAGCTGTGGCAAATTTACCAAAACAATTCGCCAGAACCTCTGTATTTTGATGAGGGTTATACTTTCTATTTCTCGAAGTGACAACATGGCCAGCTGGCATCTATAGTGATTATACCTACGTTGTTTACAAGTAGATACATTTGAAAAGATATGAACTGTTTACTCTGTAGATAATTTGATGTTTATGAATCAAGAAATGGATTTTTTTCCCCAGTAGTACGAACTCTTCTCTTACGGTATGACATAATATGTGCTGTTCCATTGATCGCTACTTACCCAAAGAATTAGGCGGGGAATCTAAAATATAGATAAAATATGCACACATTAGAATGGTTTTAAAAATGGAAATATAAGCAATGACTTACCACTTTTTGAAAGATGTAGTCTCATAACTGTAACAGTGTGTGCAAACATATTTTCATAATGCGCTAACACGCGTTACTCAGTTTGCTTGCATACACCGTTGCAGTTATGAAATTACATCTTTAGAAAATAATACTTCATTGCTTAGATAAGACATGTCTATAATGCAAATATCCAGCTTCAGACGAATTTCAAAGGAAACTTGTCATGTGTATATTTAGGTACATCAAATTGTTTTTATACACTCGTCATTAGACGGGACGTATTATGTTATGGCGCTGTCCGTGCGTCTGTCCGGCTGGCTGTCTGTCCGTCCTGGGTCATGTTTTCCGGATTTTTTTTTCGTAACAGATGCATTTACAACTTTGAAATTTGATCACAATATCTCCCCAAGAATTGTAAGAGTGAGTTTGCATTTCAGCTGGATTGTTCCATCTTTGACCTACTTTAGGGCTATAAGTAGGTCAAACAGTTTTTCGTTACAGAAATTGCCCTGAAATTTACACATAAGCTTTCTTTCAGAGGAATACAAGTTCAGTTTGGATTTCAGCTGGATTGGTCTGTCCGTCCGTGACCTACATTAGGAATAAAAGTAGGTCAAACAGTTTTCCAGACTTTTTTCATTGTGGATACAGATATTGGGCTGAAATTTAGTCAAAGGTTTCCTCTTGGAGGAATACAAGTTCATTTTGCATTTCAGCTGGATTGGTGCATCTATGACCTACTTGTCAACTAAAAATAGGTCAAACAGTTTTCTGGGCTTTATTTCATTACGAATACAGATATTGCCTTGATATTTTGTCATAGACTTTCTCTAGGAGGAATACAAGTTCAGTTTGTATTGCAGCTGGATTGGTCCGTCCTTTAGCTACTTTTCGACTTAAAAATAGGTCAAACAGTTTTCCGGGGTTTTTTTCATTACGGATACAGATATTGCCCTGATATTTAGTCAAAGGCTTCATTTCAGAGGAAAACTTGTTCAGTTTGCATTTCAGCTGGATTGGTCCATCCTTGACCTACTTTTCGACTAAAAATAGATCAAACAGTTTTCCGGTTTTTTTTCCAATACGGATACAGATATTGACCTGCTATTCAGTCAAAGGCCATGACTCACTTTAAGGCTTTTCTATTCAGAATGTGTGTTGTATCAATTCAGAGTGCACAATATGCTTCCAAGTTGAATTTCACTGTCCGACGGGCGTATACTGTACCGTTTACGGTACTCTTGTTAAAGTATCTGATTCCCCAAGACATGGAATCTTGAAATTGATGAAAATTGCCACTTGTTATTGATATAATTCTGCATCAATTTTCTTGTAGGTCGCTGTCAGTCGTTATAGTATAGCTGGCTACTGGACTTTTGAGAAAAATGCTGACGAACCGATGTAATGTACAGAAATGTTCAAGTTGCCCAAAAATTATAAAGTTGTAGCCATGCAACTGATACATAATACAAACACGAACAACAAGCGGCAATAACGCGACTTCAATGAATTCACTTACGTTTATCATATTCTATATTTATTCATTGAATCAAATTGATAGCTTTAGAATTTGTGATATTTTCACAAGAGATACTACGTATATAATGGACAAACGGCTATTTGATAATAATTGAAAATGGTTAGAGAAATAAAAAGAGCACATATTCACTCGTCTCGCTCGTTTTAAAAAAAAAATACGCACGTCATTTGTCTGCATTTATACCTTTATTCTTTGGTTGTATTTATCCACGCGATTGCCGCATATATCTACACATTCATTTGTATTTTCCTCTGTTTTTTCCTATTATTGTGATAACCCTTTTACGCTTTCAAGAGTGTAATGATATCCCAATAAACATCTAGTAAATCAGCGCGTGCCACGTGGTCAGTATAGGCATGATTATTGAAATTGACATTGAACATTACGTGTATATCAAATCTTAAACGATGTATACCTTCATTTGTATTTCAAATCTTTAATGTATTAAATATAAGTAATTATTGTCATTCTCGATTGGTATGTGAGTGATCAACTATACTGGAACTGTGGAAAAGGCAATGATGCATGTTCTTGAACCTCTTAGACTTAATCATTTCTTAAGCATGAAGTCATACATTATTTACCGCCCCCTGGAGAATTTCAGAAACTGGATATATTTACCTTTTAATGACTGTTTAGGTGGGTACTATGGTCTCCTGGTGTTGCTTTGGAAAGCAATAGTGCCCGAATGACAGCGAGTCATTAATAGGTTTAGTGCATCACATGATGAATGCAGGCACTACACAAGTACCATTTCTATGTTATTAACACGTTTGAGATCTTATATAAACCTATGATTTTGTTTTCGTTCTGCAATTAATGTAAACAATATTTTCATGACCAGTTACCAATTTTACTTGCCATTCACAGAATGATATACAAAATTAATATATATTTTGTATTTTAATTTATTTCTAACATTTAAAATCGATAACTGTAATAATGTATTTTAAACAACCATAACAACAAGAACTCACTGTTTCATGAACATGATGAATATCAGTACAGTTTAATTTTTGTAGACATTAACAACAGAGTTATGAGAGTTGAAGTTTAGTGTACTTGTGCTATTTGACTGTATTTGACGAATGAAAAAAATCAATCTATAAGATATCTTCTATTTTTTACAAGATATCTCATAAACTTTAGAAGATATCTTGCTAAATATACCAGATGTCTTTTAAAGTTTATGAGATATATCATGTAGTTTATAAGATATCTTCTATATTCACCGCCGCGGTGGTCTAGAGGTTAGAGCGTTCGCCCCACATGCGTAAGGCCGCGGTTCGAATCCCGCCCGCAAGAAACCTAACAGGTAGTGACACTACCGACCTTCTGAAAGTAAACTGGGAAACTTTCTCACTTACTGGCGCGAGCGGGATTCGAACTCGTACCGACAGATGTGAGAGGACGTGTGATTTTGAGCGCGATGCTCTAATCACTCGGCTACGGAGGCCTCTTCTCCTCCTTTTAGATGGTATATGAATTTCCTTTTCACTCTCACTACTACTGTGCTCAGCACTATTAGTATCAATGCCATCACTGTCATCATTGTGTAAAGTGTTACATTTTATATACATTTAATTACTGTTTTACTGAATTGTTGTCTCGTGTACATATAAGTTTTTTTTATTACCCCAATAAAAAGTAAAGTTTTTGTCCGGTGATCGCTTGGGTATTTTCCTCTTCCCGCCATGCATGCTCATAGCGCACTTATCGCCCGATAGTTGGTGAGAGAGGATTTGCAGAATGTGTCTGATCAGAGCACCTCAACTATGAGCATTGGCAATTTACACAATTTGGGTGTACAGTTTTTATTCAATGATGACCATGAGGATTTTCTGACAAGCATGTGATGATCACACATTTCGTGAAATTAAACTGGGAGATGATAAGATTGTACACTTTTTATAAAAGGTAAAAATACCACAGCCATGATACAACATGATTTACCATTTTTATTTTCTATGATTGAAATTCATATACTCCATTCACAATTTACATTTCATTTTTTGCAATTTTATTTACAGCTGAATATTTATTTTGTGATTTTCAGTTAAATGTTTTAATATTAAAAATTCTAAAAGTAACTATTTTATTGTAAATTGTCTCTAGTATATTCAACTTGGGTATGAATTGAAACATGTATACATTTCAGTATTATTGTTTATAAGATAGATAAATTCTAGGATTTGAATTTAAAGTTTGTAATACTTTAATTTTTTTTTCCATTGATACATTTGCAATGAAAGAAAAAGTGAGTAAGCTCACATACCCCACGGTCCAACATTGCTTGACAATTCCTCACATATTGAATGGTAATGCTATGCATTACTGCAAGAACAGGACAGACGGGCTCGAAATTCTAAGTTCAAAAGGGACATAACTCAGTCTCAGAGGAGTTGCTTTGTCAAGAAAGGGGACTGACGGATTAACGAACGGGTCAAAAACATTATACCCTCCGCAACTTTGTTGCGTGTGGTATAATAATAATAAAAAATGATGCCGTCCTAGTGTTGAAAATAAAAAAAAGTTTTGAGTCCTATTAGTGTGTATGCTAAAAAGTGTGTCTTATCGAATTTAGCACCGGTCCCAACTCCCCAATAAATATTGACTGGTCCCTTACATACGTGACTAAAACAGTACAGCTGTTTCGGGTGAACGATTTTGTGTCTAGTGTCGAAATGTCATTTCAAAAGTCTAAATGCAGAAAACAGGGTGTGTGAATCTCTTTGATGATAGATGTATTCTTTGATCAATACAATATCGTGTATATCTTTTTATATTATACATTGTAAGAACAAACACCTGCTATATTTCGGAGTTCGTTATGGTAATTGATGTAAAATAGTAATGATTATCACAAAAGGCAACATTTGTCAGAAGTCGATGCTTATCTAATTAAAGCATCATTATCAATACCGGTAAGTAAAACAGTTTTTGAGTCATTAACCAGTAGGGCTAGACGACTTGACATTTTTACTTGACAAATAAAATTATTACTAGCCTGAAAAGCGAATAAAATTTGAAAATAAATGTTTCATCATTTTACTCCGTTTCAATTTCATATTCAATTAAATACTGCCTCCCAAAGCAAACTATCTCTGACTCTTTAAGGTTCCTCTTCTCATATGCATTGTTACTTTGAGTTTCTTTTTCCGAATTTTCTTTAGTTTCTTTTTTCCTTTTCGCTTTAACTTGGAAGGAACGCTTTAAACATCTCTGTTAATTATTGTCAAAGTACGGTGGTATACTGAGGATACAATGTATGCAATACTTTTTTAAAGAATAAAATTATGTCGTGCGCATGACTGATTATCTCGTGCGGAAGACTAATCGGAACCGGTATTGATTGATTGATAGTTTTGCTGTTTTCCGCCACGCCCGTGGGGGTCCGGGTTAGAATAGGTCCTCAGTACCCCCTTGCTTGTCGTAAGAGGCGACTAAATGGGGCGGTCCTTCGGAGGAGACCGCAAAAACCGAGGTCCCGTGTCACAGTAGGTTTGGCACGATAAAGATCCCTCCCTGCTCAAAGGCCACAAGCGCCGAGCATAGGTCTAAATTTTGCAGCCCTTCATCGGCAATGGTGACGTCTCCATATGAGTGAAAAATTCTCAAGAGGGACTTTAAACAATATATAATCAATCAAATCAATCGTGCGCACGACATATCTCACATAAGCCTAATCCGACACTGCACATTGATCAACGTCAAATCATAAAAGCAGGAGTAAAAATCTGAAAAATCTTTGATTATTATCTCTGATTATTAGCACAACACATGAACATGAAGCTCAGGTGACCAAGCTAGTGACCAAAAGATTTAATCATATTATACAAAATTATATGAATTCAGTGTACTATTAAATAATGTCACTGTATATGCCTTTCCTGTTTTTTTTTTTTTTTTTTTTTTTTTTCAATGTACAATCTTTAAATGTCACTTAAGATGTCATGTTCATTAAAATCAATGAAATGTTGTTGTTTTTTAAAGAGACACTACAGCTCATTTTCCACATTTTAATAAAGTGTTTTTTAAAACACGTATTGATAAAATGATAAATTTCATATCGATACTGACAATTTTGAACAATTGGATGTATCAATTTACTCTCAAATGCGCTTTGAAGATCGTCCGGAATTCAAAGGTTTCTTCATGCTGACTCGGACAATTGAATGCTTATTCACATCACGTGGTTTTGAATGACAGCAAAGGTGTTGTGTAGGAAATTATTTAAATTCCCCATTCAAGGGGGTCCACACTCACCTTTCAAGTATAAGATTAATCCCTGCTCCTTATAATAAGTAATTATATAAATCATTGTTTCAACAGAAGCCCTTCCATGTTCCAATTGACCGATGTTTTTACAACTAACACGTGTGTGTTCAGATAAAAATAGCACAAGTTTACTTTTAAAAAGCAGTGCCTTCGCGGCTAGTCCCAATGGCAGATTTAGGGGGGGGGGGGCAGGATCCCCCTCCCTCTCGCCACAAATTGTGAGTGAAAATCCAAATTTTGCACCCAGAAAACCGATTACTTTGGCTAATATTTGACTTTCTCATCCCCCTTCGGAAATCCTAGCTAGATCCGCCACTGAGTTATAATCGTTTCTCCTAGCCCTTTGTTTTCCAACAGTCATACTAATCACAATGTCAATCTTATTTCACATATTAGTTTTATCTCATTTTATTTTTACCTCTTTTCTTACAGAATCTGTCAAAATTCTGGATCTATCTATCCACTACACTTTCTCTCACTGGACGACATGCTGCACTGTTTACTGTCTATGCGCATGCGTCTGAAGACCGAAAGGAGGAGACTCGATATTTTTTGTATAGGCCATTAAAAAGTATTAAATTTTACATTAAAACGAGAATTTTTGACTTTAGATAAGTGTTATTTTCGCAAAGTTCATACATTCAACAATGCAACAGAAATTGAAAAAGCGCTGGGAAAATTGTCATTTAATGATTTTTGCGCAAAATGAGCTGTAGTGTCTCTTTAAATAAGATTTGTGCATGAAAATCGATGTCGAATGACATAAAGTTATGGGAGCTTCAAATACCCCCTAATTATTTGAATTGAAATTTTTTTCCGTCATCGATCTTTTGATCTCTCCCCTAAGAAACTCATGTGACCATGGTAGGAAACTTTCTATATTTCTCATTGGCTCAGTAGACTCCTAAAACTATAGGCACATTACTTTAAAAAGTATATAAGCCGAAAACTATGCATTCTTTCTCTCACAAAATGAACAGTTTGCGACTTATATTCGACTCTAAACATTACATCTTTTGTTTTAAGAATGAACGGCTCAGGTAAACCCACTGGCAATGATCTCATGGATAAAGCTCTTTCTGCAAACTAATTAGCCTGTATAAAACTAATGGACAGTAATTGTCATCTTATTGGTCGGTGTCAGGTAAACCCAACAATGTATTTGATGCCTACTGGTAGACTAAAAAGAAGAGAAAGACTATGCATTTGTCAAACAGAAATTTTAAATTCTCTAAATCAACACAGATATCGGAAAATCACTGAAACATATTTAAAGGAATATTCCTCCTTACTATAATCCTTACTATGCTTCTCTGCTCTAAAGGGGCATTATCTGTAATTTTGTCTCCAAAAATTGAATTCAATGAAAATTGCTCGATATTAAATTTGTTTCTGATTATATTGGACGGTATCTGTTCATCATTAAAAACAATGGACTTTTTAAATACATTCATATTGTTCATATCTGGTGATCAGTCATCCAGGGAATTGCTTTGTTGGACACCACTCCGATTCCACGCACATGTGCTCTGGGGTTGGGATAAAACATGTGTTAGGGTTCCTCATTGACAGCGTATTCGTGGTCTTTGGTGATCGGGTCTTCCGACAGTCTGTTGGAA